>NC_045545.1:49910214-50157714 GCF_009769535.1 Thamnophis elegans
TCTTTTTTCAGGTCCCATATGACAGTCTTCATCATTGCTTTAGTGGTGGGTGATTTTTGGGGATGTGAAACTTAGTTGGCTTTTAATTTTTGCTAGATTTTTTGGATAGTAACAGTAGTGATATTTATTAATGTGGGGGATAGTATGTGCATTTCTAAATAGAAATAGCATGTTGAAAACTTCAGCATATAAAACAATCGCAAATAGCTTGAAACTAGTGACAAAAAGGCGAAATTTTACTGTACACTATATTACTTTTACCCCTGCTAAGCCGGGTAAACATTGTTTACTGCTAACAAATTATAAATTGATAGTTTTGCACATCAAAATCAGTCAAAAATATAAATCACATTCTGGGTTAGGGTTGGCAAACTGGTTTGTTGAACGGCTAAAGGTTATGCACACAAGTGAACTTAATTATTTTGACAAATTTCCAATTGGTTTGTTCTATGGTTTTCTTTACAACTGTGCTTTGCACCTTTGTGGATTCATTAGAAGCTACATTAAGGCAGAAAAGCAAACCAGAAATGGACCAGGAGCTTACAATTAGTTCTGTTCACACATCATGCCAAGCTAAACCACAGTCTAGTCAGTAGCTAATCCCAAAATATTTACTCTATTTATAGGCTTGGCTAAGAAAAACAACGTTCATCACTATTAGTATGAAGTGTAACCTAGTAACTAGATTAGGAAAGAATTCTTATTGTTTAACGCTCTTGTATTTTTAAATTTCACCTTGTTTTCTCCTAGTTCCTTCCATGTACTTTCTACTTCTCTTTGTTGTTTCACAGTATTTGGATAAAGTTGAAGTGGAGATGCGAACATGTGAAGAGCCCAGGCCACCCAATGGACAGTCTCCCATTGCTGTTGCTTCAGGACAGAGGTAAATTCTCCTTCTAATTTTTTCTTAGTGTGCTTTTTGGTGCAATCTTTGCTTTTCTAGTTCAAATGGTACTGTGATGCAGTGGTGTCTGATGCGGGTTTTTAACAGTGTAGGCAGTCAAAGGCTCATCTTTTTTAAACACGATTCACACTTAAAATAAGATGGACTTCAATTGCCTTGTTATGCATGTTAATTTGAAGCCTATAAGTATCAAGCAGATTCCCCCTTCAAGTTTTTTTTCTTGATATCTTCCTCTTGTAGCTACTCTCATATTTTCTAATAAAGTACAACTAAGAGCAGCATCTATTACATGGATGGAACCCAGATTACAGTTAATTTTCCCAGATGTTGGTTGGGCAGTAAAAAAAAAATCTTGTTGGCTTTTGTTTTGTTTTGTTTTTTGAGCTGCTGAAGAAGAAAGAACGATGTAAAAGAAAGCATCTATTTTATGGCTCTGCAATTTTCTTTTTGAAAAGAAGAATAAAATTTACATACATGAGACATGTCACAACTGTACCAAAGCTGGGACTATAGCACATTGTCATTTTAGGACTAATATTTAACAAAAGCCATGCAATATATAATGTGCTTTGTGTTTGCTTGAAGCATTAATTACAGCAAAGAAGATATTTTAATGATTTTTTAAAAAAATTGTAAATAATAAAATTGAAAGAAAACAATCTAGCTACCTGCCCTGACCTAGAAATAACATAGCTTTGCATAAGCCTAACACATTTCCGAGTTACATGCTTTAATGTTTAAGATGAGCTAAAGCATTATACTCAATTAAAAATGTATTTCCTCCTCTACAGTGAATATGGATTTGCAGAGAAGGTTGTGGAAGGTATGTACATTATTGTCAATTCAATTACCATCAAGATACACTCCAAGGCCTTCCATGCATCGTTTGAATTATGGCAGCTTCAAGGATATAGTGTTAACCCCACCTGGCAGCAAAGTGATCTTCGCTTTACCCGAATCACTGATTCACATAAGGGAGAGGTAGGCCCATAAAATAGGTGTCCTCATATTTGGAATGCTTTCTGTAGACTTGCAAAGATTTTAACATTTGGTTACCTTTTTCGTTGCTCTGCACGTCTTTTTGATTTTCAACCATTTCAAAATAAACTAAGTTGTTTGTAATTTTTTGTTCTTTCTTAAATTGCCTGTTTCCTAACCTATCATTTAAAGTACTTTAGACAACTTTAGGATTTTTTAAAAAATTTTTGTACCCCTTGCTTCCCTTTGGAAGGTATTAACATTTAAAGAACTCACCTGGCAGACTCTTCGAATAGAAGCTGATGCTACAGAAAATGGAGAACAAGATCCCCTCACTACTCCTCTAAGACTTATTACCAACCAGGGCAAAATCCAAATATCACTTAAGAGAAAGGTGGGTATATATTTTGCTGAAAAGTATTATTGGGTAGAATTATTAATATAATTAGATATATTAATGATATAAACATTAAGAATTCCCAGCTCACCCATAATGAAATAAAACAGTGGAATATATCTTCCCCCAACTGCTCTGGAATTTGGAAAACAGAAAAACCAATGGATTTTTTTTAAAAAAAAACACACATTTGAATTATATATTCCAGCTGAAAAATGTGGCGCTCCCAATTGAACAAGTTAGAATCTTTTTATTAATGAAGAATTTCAGATCCTTGATTTTTAGTTAAAAGAAATAGATTTTATATATGTTATACAGGTAGTTTTTGATATAGAACCATAATTCAGCCCTCAATTATGGTCATAAGTTATAATGATCATTAAACAGGGGATCATGTGATTGTGCCCAATTTTATGACTTTTTTGGTGGTCATTAGGCACATGATGGTCATAAAGTGAATGCTGCATTAAGTGAAACCATTATTCACTATGGACATTTTTTTTTTGCTGGGGATCAAAAGTAAATACCAGTTTTAGGCAAAAAGTTGAAAATCATGGTCACGTGATCACTGTGCAGTGCAAACAGCTTTAAATGCAGGCTGGTTGTTGAGCACCAAAATTATGGTCATGTGACTGCAAGAGGAGGGCAGACATTGAAACTTATAACCTGGATTGTAATTTTCAGGGTCTATCATAACTTTGAACTGTCACTAAGTAACCAGTCGTAAGTGAATAACTATATGTTGTTTAAAAAAGGATCTGAACAGAAACTTGACAAACTACCCTGTTTCCCTGAAAATAAGACCTCCCCAGATAATAATCCCAATTGGGCTTTTGAGCGCATGCATTAAAATAAGTCCTTCCCTGAAAATAAGCTCTCCCTGAAAATATTGCAACACAGCAGCAGCCATGAGATGACCATGCTCGCTGCCTCCTGCACCTCAAAAATAATAAGACCTCCCCGAAAATAAGGCAAGTGTTTATTTCGGGGGTCAAAAGAAAATAAGATTCTGCCTTATTTTCGGGGAAACACGGTAGGTTTTAATAGGTTTTTAAAAGTTGTTAAACGGTTGAGAGGAATGTCTCCATTAAATGCTCAGGATATAGTGGTAGTCTTCCAAGTATTATGAAGTGTAACTTCTTACCTGAGCTCAGTTCATATTTACAGCCACTCTGATCAATTTTTCTTGTATTTCCCAGACTTTTTTTGAACAGCAGTTTAAACCATGCATCTTTTAAAAAATTTTGTATTCTTAACTCACATTATTAAGGAAGCCAGTTAATTATATAAATACATGTTGAAAAATCATACAATGCATTTCATTTAAAGTACTGTGAAATATTGATTGCTCCTTTCTTTTTCAGATAAAAGTGATATCTTTTATTGTGTTCAGAGATTATCTAGGAATTAGCCCATTTGCTAATTTATGGGAAAAATAATGAAAAGCTGCTACCAATGAAGCTGCTTATTCTTAGGAATAAATAAAAATCTTTTCAGACAGTGTGCTGATCTTTTTCTCTTTATGAGCCAGACAAAGGATTGCAATGTGCTGGCATCTAAGCTCATGTTCCTTCTTGATGACTTGTTGTGGGTGCTAACTGACTCCCAGCTGAAGGCAATGATGAAGTATGCAGAATCCTTGAGCGAAGCCATGGAGAAATCAGCTCAGCAGAGGAAAAGTTTGGCTCCTGAACCTATCCAAGTAAATACCTTTAATATTTGCAGGTTTTAAGATACACTTATTCTCTCTCTCCCTCTCTCTTTCATGTGATATTATTGATTGCATTTATGTCTCACTATACTAAGAAAAGGGGCGCGATGACTCAGTGACTAAAGCACTGAGCTTGTTGACAGTTTGGTGGTTCGAATCCCTATTGTCACATAAAGGAGTGAGCTCCCATTACTTGTCGCAGCTTCTGCCAACCTAGCAGTTCAAAGGCATGTAAAAATGCAAGTAGAAAAATAGGAACCATCTTTGGTGGGAAGATATCAACGTTCCATGCGCCTTCGGCGTTTGGTCATGACGACCACATGACCACGGAGACTTTGGACAGCGCTGGCTCTTTGGCTTTGAAATGGAGATAAGCACTACCCCCTAGAGTTGGAAACAATTAGCATATATGTGCGAGGGGAACCTTTACATTTACCTTTAATATAAGAATTCCTGATAGTTTTACACAATATAGGCAGAATTAAAGTTATATTTTAAAAGTTAAAATAAACATTTTAAACAAATGTTTAAAACAAACAACTACTACTCCTGTCCAGTCAGTCAGTAAGAAATGTAAAGATGACTGAGTCTGTACTAGAATGCTTTTCAGAACAGCTTGGTCTTCAGCATCTTCCTTGAATGTGTCATGAACAGATCAGACTGCGCTCTAATAGAAGGTCATTCCAGAGAGCTGCTGCTGCTGCTAAAAGGCAGCTAAGACTTGACCTTGGCTCCTTTTGCTTCCCCAAAAGTGGGAAGTTAAAAATACTTTCTCCTGAGATGATTTAGCAATAGCAATAGCAGTTAGACTTATATACCGCTTCATAGGGCTTTCAGCCCTCTCTAAGCGGTTTACAGAGTCAGCATATCGCCCCCAACAACAATATGGGTCCTCATTTTACCCACCTCGGAAGGATGGAAGGCTGAGTCAACCCTGAGCCGGTGAGATTTGAACAGCTGAACTGCAGTCAGCTGAAGTAGCCTGCAGTGCTGCATTTAACCACTGCGCCACCTCGGCTCAGTAGGTAGGACCAATTTTGATTGGAGTAAGGAGTCCATCAGATTTGCAGGTGCCAAACCACAAAGGGCATAATAGCTCACAAAGCTTTAAGCTGCCAAAATAGCAGAAGCATATGTTGTTCCATAGTTATGTAGGAATGGATCCAAATTGGACATTATGTGAATATGAGTCACATACTGGGATTTAAAAAAAACTATTAGCAAGAGGAGAACAAACAGTAATATTGTTTTCTCTTCTTCCAATAGTTACTATGTTGCTTCTCATAAGATTACATAGTAAACTGTACAGGTAGTTCTTGGTTAAAGACCACTTGTTTAGTCACCAGTTTCAATGGCAGTGAATGAGTGGTACTTACAAGGTCCTTGCAGTTCCTGCTACTGTAGTGCTCCATGGTGACATGATTAAGATTCAGACACTTGGCAACTGGTTCCCATTTGTGGCAGCTGCAGCCACTCATGATTAGGTGATTGTCATTTGTTATCTTCCCTGCTAGCTATCTACAAGCAAAGACAATGGTAAGCTGGCAGAGAGAGTTTGCTTTACTTTTCCCCCTAAAGACAATGAATGTTGACTCAGGATGTGGCACAGTATATTGCTTTATTTAGTTAGTTATTTAATCAAGATAGCTGCCCAATTACTAAAGGCAGTATTTTTTTAAAAAAAGAAAAGAGTAATACAATGATATAAAAACATATACATATAAGATTGTATCAGGAGTACCATAAAACCAAGCACCAAGCATAGTTACACAACCATTACTTTGTGGCTCTTCAATATTAGATAAATAAAGAACCCAGCAATTACCTTAAAATGAAAAATACTTTTGTGGAACACATAAAGACAAATTATCAGGCAAGTGTAAAGGTAAAGGTAAAGGTTCCCCTTGGACATATGTGCTAGTCGTTCCTGACTCTAGGGGGCAGTGCTCATCTCCATTTCAAAGCCGAAGAGCCAGCATTGTCCGAAGACGTCTCTGTGGTCATGTGGCCAGCATGACCAAATGCCAAAGGTGCATGGAACATTGATATCTTCCCACCAAAGGTGTTTTCTATTTTTCTACTTGCATTTTTACATGCTTTTGAACTGCTAGGTTGGCAGAAGCTGGGAGCCACCGTGTCAGTGTACCAGTTACCAGGAAAGTGTAGAGCCTTGGAAATAGTTGTTTTTATTGTCTCACTAGTAAGCTGCTTAAATGTGAGTGAACAGCATTAGGTGTTAGTTTCATACCTGATTGGCAAACCATACTCAATAATAGAATATTCATCAATGGTTCCTCATCCAGGGCAAGGTCAAATGAGATGCAAGAATAATTCCTGCATACTGTGTTCCTCAACATTTTTATTAATGACTAAAAAGAGGAAGTGGAGATGAATATTAAGTAGATAATTAAAAATCAAGCTGCATCTGGAAGGCTACAGATTCTAAAGTCTGAGCCTTTGAGGCTGGGTGATTGACTAGAGGTGAGGGACAGCTAATCTTTCATTCATATTTCCTTCGCTTCAATCATATTCTCAATAATTGTTACCCTATGGTAAGATGAGCAGACAATAAATTTTATAAACAAATAAATAAACACTCATTTTTCCAGACTGTGTTTGCTATATTTTCTAGATTTTAATTTAGGAAAGAGGCATAATGACATCCCTCCCTTCATCCCACATTGCTCCTGCAAAAACAACAACAATAACCACAACATTGGTCTTTAACAATTATCCCAGATCCAGTTTGGCTTTCTGTTTTCCAGTTTGGCTTTCTGTTTATTAATATTCATTCAGAGATTTGAATTTGAAATTCTGCCTTAAATTAATGTATTTCAAAACCTATTTTTCTGTTTCCATAGGATGATTTGAGGTCTTTTGATACGATGCCATCTCCATTGTTCCTCTTGGGTTCTGCATCGGTGTAAATTAGTACTTAATTTTTCTGTATTACAGATCACACCTCCTATTCCCAGTACCCAACAGTCTTGGCCCCAGTCATTTGGCAGCACTCATAAAGCTATCAGCCAGTATTTTGAGATGTATGATATGAAAGAGTCTTCCTATCACCTTCTTATTTCCCGTCTGGACCTTCACATCTGTGATGATAGCCACACTCGAGAAACAGGTAGCTTTCCCTGGGCTGAAATTGGGAGACTAGCGTAACGGGTGTTGTTGTTTTTTCCTAGTGACATGTGCAGAAATTTTAAGCAGATGTTTCTGCTTGGTTCCTCTGTTTCCTCTTTTTTCCCCATTCCAGCTTTTTTATAAAATCATTTCAGTAGCAAGAACTCTGTTTTGAGCTCATGAGCACATATGGAATGTTAGGTACAGTTACAATAAGGATGCTGTGGGGAATTCTGTATTCACAAATGAAATTGTTAACTAGTGAAATAGCTCCCCACCATCTCTTCTTGCCCCTCCCCCAATGCCATGTGTTGTTCCTTTTTATTTTTGGGGTACAGATGTTTCTCCCGAACAATATTAGGCTGCAGACACATTCCCCATTTTTCTAATGGAGCCTAAATACTGTAGCTTTGGCCTACATTGGAAATAAAATGCTTTTTAACACAGTAGGTTCATATTCGTTTGTTTGTTAAAAGAATGTTAAAAGAAGACTAATCTAGGTAGAGAGACCTGCAAGCATCAAAGGAGGGTGCTATAAGTATCTTTATGCTTATGGGTATCATTCAGCTTAGTTATTTAATTAGATAACTAATTAGAATCATGCTATATGAAAATATTTTGAAGAATCTAATGAAAATATTTTTAAAACAAAAATCGCAATAAAAATAGATGGTGAGGGATTATTGACATTTTAAAAAAATATTCCAAGAGGTGAGACCTAATTTATTTATGATTAAAACAATGTATTTTATTTAGAGTACCAATTCATATTCTGTTTGTCTAAACTAGGTATACAGCAACCAGGATTTGTCTCATTTTAATTCCATTTTACCACAGGTGCTTCCAAACATGGTATAGTGGGAGGTGCAATGCAATTAACTTTTAGGAAGATGGGCTTTGACTATTATCCTTTCCACTGGGCAGGTATGTCGCAAAATTAGTGAGATGTTGTATCAGCACTAATATTCTATTATAGCAAGTGAAATGAGTGTAGTAGGTGGGAAAACGCAGGGGATATTGTTAGCTTTTGTCTAAACTTGCTGCAATGGAGGAAGAACTGAACATCCAGCCCGTTCCTGAAGAATCAGGAATAGAATGCTCAGCATTAATGGCACTTTACTTAAATTTAAATAAAGTCATATAATTGCGATGGGAGAAAAAATAGTGAATTGTGTCATTCTTTATACTATTATTTTTAAAAGAATTGTAGGGGCTTCATTACGGGGGTTTTTTAAGAAAAGACTGGACAGCCACCTATCTGAAATGGTATTCCTCTCTGTGGGCACACGCACCATTGCCAGCTGCTCTTCTGGTTTCCGGCACGCACATGTGCACTGGCCAGCTGGTCTTTGTGGGCATTGGAAAATGGCCAGAAAAATGGCCAAAAAACAGGCTGTTTCTGGGCCGTTTTCCAGGCCAAAAACAGCCTGAAAACAGCCCAAAAAACAGGCATGTGAGTGATGGCCAGCTGGTCTTCAGGTTTCTGGTGCTCCGGCACGCACGCGCATGCACACATGTTCCGGTTTGGGCACTCGGTGCCCAAAAGGTTCGCCATTACTGGTATAGGGCCTCTTGCATTGAGCAGGGGGTTGGACTAGAAGACCTCCAAGGTCCCTTCCACTTCTATTCTGTTTAAAAGTGGGCAGATAATATTTCTTTTAACAAAGAAGACATTGAGGGAAGTCAACATTACTGAGCAAAACTATGAGTAACAAATACCCATTTACTGTGTACAAATTCCATTAGAGATAGGAATGGTTTTAAGAATGTGGTTTGGAATCAAATGGCAACATTTGTTAAGCTATTGTACAATGGAAAACAGATTACGTCTTAATACATTTTCAGATAAGAAAATTAAATGTCCAGTTAACAACAACAAAACCTTTTAACTTGGTTGATCGGAGAGGTTCAAATTAGAAATATGTCTTCAAAAATGAAATGAGCTGAATGACAGAACTATTGTCATTTTGTCAATTTAAATTCCCTATTTTATTCAGGTGATAGCTGCAGACATTGGGTGCGATATTGCGATGCCATGGAGACCTGGGAACATTGGGCAAAAAAACTAGTGAATGAATTCCAAAACAAGATGGGAAAATATAGTGAAGAAATAAGTCCTGCCTCCTTTAAAACTGCAGAGAAGGAATCTCCCTTGAAAAAGAGACAAGGTAACTCAAGGTTCCTTATCAAGGTTTTGCAGCTGCAGATGACTGGGAGCAGCTTTCAGAGCAAACATACAAGGTTTAGCAACAGCATGACTTTGTTAACCATTCAAAAAAGGTTCTTCAGATGTGCTCATATTTACCAAAGCACTTTTTTTGATTACTTGTCTCTTCTGTATTTGCTCACTCAAAACCTCATTTAACTTTGTTTGTCGTTTTAATTTGTTTGTCTTTATTTTCCTATTTGTATCCCCTTCCCCCCTTGGTTGTTAGCCACCCTGAGTCCCTCGGGAATAGGGCGGCATACAAATTGAATAAACTACAACTACAACTACAACTTCTGAATACTTCTGAGTAGTGAAGACAAGGCACCTTTTATATAAATAAACTACTGTTGAAACATCCATATTGCATTGTGCAACTTATGTGTCTCATTAAAAAGTGAAATTTAGGAATAGGAGTGGTATGATATGTCAGAAATAATGCATACACATCTGGGTTCAGTGCAGTGGTGGGTTTCAAAAAATTTTGGATCCTCTTCTGTAGGTGTGGCCTGCTTTCCGGGTGCACTGGTGGAACCTCTTCTAACCGGTTCGGTAGATTTGATGAACCGGTTCTACCTAATAGGTGCGAACTGGTAGGAACCCACCTCTGGTTCAGTGTAACTGTACTTAAAAGCACCCACTCATGAGAAAAGTAGACTTTCTCTTGTTTCAAACTGGAATGGTGATGGTTCTAATACTTTAAGAGCTTATGAAAGCTAAACCCTGGAATCTAAATCAGATATACCATGTTTTCCCGAAAATAAGACAAAAAATAAGACATTTTCTTTTGAAATCCCCCCCACCCCACGGAAATAAGCGCTTGGCCTTATTTTCAGGGAGGTCGTATTATTTTTAAGGTGCCGGAGGTGGTGAGCATGGTCACCTCATGGCTGCTGCTGTGTTGCAATATTTTCAGGGAGGGCTTATTTTAGTGCATGCACTCAAAATCCCGATTGGGCTTATTATCTGGGGAGGTCTTATTTTCTGGGAAACGGTATATATATTTATATATGTTTTTTCCATTTGGCAATTTTTTCATGAGAACATCTGTATGTATTGAATGTGGGAAGATAGTTCTGAAGTTTTGTTGCCCATAATCATTGGTGAGTCGTAATGATAACTTCTGCATATTAAGGTATTTTAAAATATCCTCAATCAAAAAGCCTTCTTTTGTTAGTCAAGGGAAGGACAATACCAAAGAGGCAGTTATGGCAATAACTTACAAATAAGGCAAGCTATAACTTCTGAGTCTCTGCTAGGGACTGTTTTTTAAAGTAGAATTTTCAAGCACATAAAGTTCTCTATTAGTTGCATTCAGTATTGTTGATTCGGTACTTTTCATGCAAATAAAGAACTGAGAGTGAGAATAGCAGAGGACAATACTTCTAAGCTTAAGGATTTATTTTAATTGCTAAAAGGAAGAATTTGTTCTGATTATTATAATGGTTTTGTTTTAAGATGCTGTTTCTAGTTCTCCAAAAAGCTCTACAGAGAAGGGCTTACATCAGAACAGCCCACCACCTCATACCCTGCTAGGACACCAACGGCCTGCATGGAATAGACTCCGATCCAGTTGCCTGGTTGTTCGAGTTGACGATCTGGATATTCATCAGGTAAAGTTCTAACATTTATATGGAAAAGTGAATATCACACAGATATGTTGCCTCATCTGTGTCTTGTTGCTATTGATATGGGAAAATGCCACTTAACTAAGGTATCGGAACATTTGGAGAGAGATGCAACAAAGCATTTTTATTGGCATGCAAAACTAATAGTGGTCTAAACCAGTAGGAACTTACCTCTGCTAAGAGTAGATAATTATTTATCCCAGTGATCCTATTCATTGTCATTGGTGGGGCATGATGGGCCAGACCAGAACAAGAGATCGTTGTCATCTTCTATAAATATGATTTCATCCAGTAAGATTTGTAAAAGCTTAAGTCAATTTCTTAATTTTCTTCCTTTCAGAGCCAAATCATAAATATCTGCTTATGTATTTCTGATTTTTAAAGAAGAAATAACTAAAAACATATGTCTGATTAATTTTTTTCAAGTTTGATTTTTAACTGGTATCATCGCAGATCATCTTTTATGATTTTTCACATTTACAGTAGAGTTTATATTTCAACTTTATAAGAAATTAGATTTTTAATATTGGTCTAATTCATGACAGTCTGTAATTCTAGTTAGTGATTTATAATATACTCTTAGTTTAAAGCTTAATAGTAATTTCATTTTTCCTTTAAGAAATGACACAACACATTTTATATAACTCTATAACTAACAAAGATATTGATATTTTAGATCCCATGTTTGCATATAGGTAGTCCTTGTTTAGCAACCACGGTGGGAATAGCAACTTGATAAGCAAAACAAATTGACCTTCCACTTTCTTTTATTCTGTAGACCTATAAAGGTTGTAAATGTGAGGATTTATTATCGTAGTTACTTTTTTATCACTGTCATAACTTCAAGTGGTTACTAAAGAAGACAGTTACTAAATGAGGATTACATGTCCTTGGATTTTCCTTATTATATTTTACTACCTTATTATTTTGATATAGCTTCTGTCTTTTATGGTTTGTATTTTTTTAAATCATTAATTAAAAAAAGAACTGTGTTAGAGCAAAACAGTTTGCCACCCAAAAAAGAAAAAAGAGAGGGAATAAGTGTCAGTTCAAATTTCTATCTCACATTCTGTTCATGTTCCCAGAAAACCAAACTGATTACTTATAACACAAGAATATACTATTTGAAAAGTACTGTGTAATAGTACTTCAAACATTTCAGTGACTAGTGCTTTTCTTCTAAAATCTTTCATTTTATGTCCTAGATTACATATACTTAAGTGTAAAAATCCAAAGAGTATCGCTGTCATAATTCATATGTATGTACCTACGTACATATACAATATTTCTGTTGCTTTCCAGGTTTCTACAGCTGGACAGCAGAGTAAGAAACCTTCAACATTACTTTCATGTAGGAGGAAGTTATTGAATCTTCCTGAACATACGTCAGCAATCCATATAGTTTTCACAGAGTACTATTTTCCAGACCACACTACTTTTCCAGGTGATGATCTCAGGAATCATATTTCTCTAATCTTTTATGAAATTTGATAAAAGTATCAACATTACTATTTTTTTCAGCTTAGCACATTTCCCTTTCATTTCCATCATGTTTCTCTTAATGCAAAAAAATAATAATAATCTTGTATTAGAATAGCAGTTGCACAGCCCTTTCATTTGAGTTCTTTACCTGGAAGCATTTCATTCTTTCTACTTCTTCATTACATTTTAGGAGTATGCTCTGTCTACCTGGGGATTCGGAAATTTGTCCAAAGAAGGCCTGTAGGGGGCATGAGGCATCCCTCTAGATGAGGGGTCCCCAAATCCTGGGCCATGGCCTACTATTGGGCTATGGCCTGTTCAGAATTGGGCTGTATGAGACGCGGGCTGGCAAGCACATGTGCACCAGGGGTGGTATACACTTATCTTCCCTATCGGTTTGCAAATGTGAGCACACGCTCCATCTCCGTGCATGCACTTTTGGCGAAAAAAGGATCTAAATGGGATGCCATAGAGCCAGGTGCGGGTGGGTGGAGCCACCCTCGATTTCCGCTACTGGTTCGGGCGATCCGGTCTGAACCAGTAGAATACCATCTCTTATGTGCACGCAGCTCCACTCGCATGAGCAGCGGGATGATGCATACATGTTTCCACTGGCCCGTTGGTCATATGGCCCAGTTCCCCTTTCCCCCTCGCCAGCTGGGCTGTCAAGCCACAAAGGTTGGAGACCGCTGCTGTAGCCCTATTTAAGGCAGCTTTCCCTAATGAAAGTTCTCCACATGTTTTGACTACAATCCCATATCATACCCAATTAACATAGCCAGTCGTTGATCTAAATGGTTCAAAATTGGTTTCAAGATTGATTGCTATTGGAGACAAGAATCAATGGAACACTAACCTATATATATATTTTCTTTTCATCAGTCCCAAGTCCAAACTTGTACTTGCAGATGAATGGCTTGGTTTTCACTTTGGACACAAGGAGCATGCTTTGGGTGAATTTATTCTGCCTTGATCTCTATCGCAGTCTACAACAGTTTAAAGCTATATACAAGCTAGAGAGCTCTGGAAAAAGGGAGGAACACATTGATATTCGATTGGATGGCTTTATGTTAAAGGTTTGTTTATTTGCTTTTGCTTCTACTGTGTCTCAAATTAGGCAGACAAAAAGATCTTGAGGTAAGGAGGATGAATGAGGGAGAATTTCTTTTAGTGGAACAAGCTCTTGGATCTTTCTTCCCGTGGAGTTAGTGAAACATTTGACAGCTTTCTTCAGTGCTGTATTGTAGAAAATCATAAAAATCTCCTAATCGGAGAGAAAGTGACTCATTGATAAATATTGTTGATAATTAAGATTGATCATTTGTATGAAATTTTGTTGTCAACTGAGGATGTCCTTTGTATCTCTGCGCTCTCCTAAGTGTAGCAGGTACAGAGCAAGTACATTTCAAATAGGACAATCTGTGAAAAGCCCAGGTACGCTTGTTTGTCTTATCCACTGACAGCCTATAGATCTCTTGCAACCCCCTATTTTTGGTCCTGCATTCACTGATAGTATTTTAACTGGATCATTTCTTGCAGTCACTTTAATTGAGTTTTATTGTTACTCATATAGGGGTAATTTTTACTATTGCAATGTCATCATTGTATTATAACCCATATGAAAATCAGACAAAGTCAATCAACATAATATCCTAGTTACTGAAAGGAAGAAAAATCAGAAGTCTGATAGCACCTCTCTAACTAACAATTTTTGTTAAAAGGCACATGCTTCTTATGCAGCTCACAAAAGCTTATGTCTTTTAATAAATTTGTTAGTTGAAAAAGTTGTTACTAGACTCCAGATATTTTGCTACCATATAAGATGACACTCCTTCTACAAGCTTTATGAAGTAAAATTCCCCTTGTACTAGTACTTATAGTACAAGTTTTTAAATAATAGAAAAAGATTACTGGAGTCTTCTAATTATGGTAAAACTGTTTAAACAGTGTATTTCTGTTATATAGACTACAAATGTCTTGTGAAATCATATGTTAGGTTTGGAAAATTTCATTTTTTCCTTACTCAGACATAACAGAGTTGTGTGGCCTCATGTAGATCACAAGCTGTCAGCTTCAGTTTCCTATTGCTAAGATAAATAACTGGCAATCAAGATAAATGTTAGTAGTATGCTGTAAGCATTTTTAAATACTCACTTACATCATGTTTTATTTCTGTACTTTTACAGCCATATAGATCATTCTTACTATTCTTTCTGTACCTCATACAGGTAAACATCCCAGTGGACAAAAAAGTAATTGAACACCAGGACCGTCCCCAGTGTCTCTCTATATCCACATCAGAAGTGACAGCTACTAATACAAGGCATGCACCTCATTGCAGCTGTTTAGCCCTGCAGAACCTGTTCCGTAGATTTGCTGCTTCTGAATTCTTCCATTCTAGCTATACCAAATTCCCTAAATTTCAGGACAACTTTAGTCTCTTGCATACTCTCTTTCTTCGTCATGCATACCAAGTGGATACCAATGTCCAGCAGCACACAGATTTCTGCCACTTTCCTGGCAAATCTTCCATTTTTGAAGATCTTTGGTCTGTTAATTTTACCCAGGTGTCCTTGGACTTTGAGGGGACCAAAAGTTCCAAAGGACAGCCCCTTAACTTTATCTACCCATTTCCACTCTGTGTGTGGGCTTGCCTCCCAAAGAAATGGGAACAAGCCCAAGCAGCAATGCTGAAGGTTTCATCTACCTCAAACGTTAGACTTAAATCTTCCACAACTTTTAGTAATCATACTGAGAACCAGGTCTTTTCTGGTGAGGAGCAATTCTGCCAAAGATCAAAGACTGAGCAGAATTTGAGAAGTATCTACCTTACCCCAGAGGCAAAGGAAGTCTTGGAAGAAAGTTGTACTGTTGATGATGAAGGAAATGATAATGATCTGGAAATATCTGCTGATGTCCATGTTCTTCTGTATTCAAGTACACATGTGAAGGTGCAACTCAATCATTATCAATATTTGATGCTACTTCGGATGAAAGAAGTACTACAGACTTTTCAAGAGCAATTTACCCTAGATACCCAGGAAATAACGGGGTCGCCTTTAGATTCCATAACCACTTGCATAGGCATCATGTTCAACAGTACTGAGGTAGCTTTGCTAATGCATCCTGTTCCTGGTTCTTCACTAGAACCGAGATCTATAGATTCAGATACTACCAGTCTAGTTGAATCTGAACTCTCAGCTTCAGAGAGTAGGGAAAGACTAATTGCTGAAAGCAAAGAGCCGAAGTCAGATGTTAGCTCCGAGAAGGAAAATAGTAGTCCCATAAAAATGTCAGAAGATACTGGAACTGAGAATACAGATAGAAATATGACTGCATCGCAAAACGGAATGGTGAAATCTCAAACTGATGGATCTTTGACGGAAGAAGAATTTCATAGTCAAGCCACTGGACAGAGGAGTCCTGTAGAAGAAGCACATGAAGCTGAAGAAATCCTTGATGCAGAAAAACAGTATGAGCACATCAACCTTCCTAAGACTTCTGAAGTTCTTCCTTCCAGACCATCTTCCATTGTAGATCCTTTAGGTGGTATACATGTCTCTCTTAATGGGCAAGAAGAGTTGATTCCATTGAGAAACATGGAGTTGGAGTTATGTAGTGCATTGCATATAACAAAGGATGCCACCAAGGAAGCCTTGCATGTTACAATGGACCTCACTAAAGAAGCCGTGTCAATAACAAAAGATGCTTTCAGCTTGAGCAAGGAAAAAATGGCTTCCACTATGCAGAAAATGCTGTTCCACCCCCAAATCAAGTGAGTAAAACTTTAAACTAATACAACAATTAGGATAATAGTGATTATTACTATTTTATGTTCTTTCTTCTTTTATGTGTTTTGGGCAAGTATAATCCAGAGTTCGTTTTTACTTTATCTTTTCCCTGCTATTTAAATATTTATAGCCCTTTGATTATAGTTCCTTTTGATTACACTTTTTCTAAAAATCTTGTCACTAAGAGAGCCTGCCCTTCATTTATTCCATATGCTGGCTTTAGGATGAACTTCTCTGCTATGATATTAATGAATTGTAGTTTTAGAATTTTACAAACAAGCTGTGAACATTGTAGATTGTCTTTAGATAAATCTCCTGGTATTTTTACTATGCTAGTCTTTTAGCCCCCTCTTGTAATTAATTTATCGTTGCCACCTTTCCTCTCTAGAGTTTTGGAGTTTACCCTATTTTTTCAGAATTACAAATGGTATTATGGAAAGTGTCAGTTAAAACAATCTATTTAGATATCTTTATATCTTTGCTATTTTTTAAACTCAATAGAGGTATTTACTGCTAGCCATGTAACATTTGAGAGGGCAAAATGTCCCTTTCATTCCATACACTGAAGCCACTGAAGCAGCTCATTTCTGTCTTCTAATTCATCTTTGTATTTATTCTTGTGAGTGGGTGGGTGTGGTAAAATACTGCTTATAGGAAATAGCATATGATTCCAGTGAGACCAAATGTATCTGCTATTCCTCTCAGAGAAGTAGGAAAGCAGGAACTGTGATGTGTTTTTTTCTTGCAGAATACAAAACTGCATGTGTAATATATACAGATGTGGCCAAAGGTATTGGTACTCCTCAACTTTTCCCAAATACTGGTAGTCCTCAACTTACAACAGTTCATTCAATGACTGTCCAAAGTTAAAACAGCACTGAGAAAAAAGTGACTTATGCCAGTTTTTCACACTTATGACTGTTTCAGCATCTCCATGGTCACATGATCAAAATTCAGATACTTGGCAACTGGTTTGTATTTATGAAGGTTACAGTGCACTGGTGTCATGTCATCCCCTTTTGCGACCTGACAAGCAAAAGTCAATGGCAAAGCCAGATTCAGTTAACAACCATGTTACTAACTTAACAACTGCAGTGATTCACTTAACAGCTGTGGCAAGAAAAGTTGTAAAATGGGGAAAATTCACTTAACATATGGCTCACTTAGCAACATAAATTTTTTGCTCAATTATGGTCATAAGTCAAGGATTATCTGTAATTCCAATTCAATAAATTAAAACTGACACAAGTGAACAGCATCCACTGTTCATTATTCCATAGATGCTTTACATTTGAGGTGTGACTGGGCACGGACATAATTATTGGTACTCATAAACTAATATTTTATAGCACACCTTTTTGAGGCAATAACTGCGGTCAAACTCTTTCTAGAGCCTTGAATAATATTTCTACACTTCTCAATTGGCAATTCGTTCCATTCCATTCCATTTGAGCAAAATTGTCCCAGTTATCTCATGTTTGATGGGTTCTTCTCCCAACTGGGATTTTCAGCTTTGTTCTATTGGATTCAGATCAGAACTCATAGCAAGCACCCACTTCAGAACAAACCGGTGTTTATTTTTCAGCCATTGTTGGTTTTGTTAACATTCTCTGAGATGTAAGTTTTAGGTTATTATCCTGGTTTCTCACTATATTTCACTCCAGAATATCTTGATAATGTTCTGATTTCACTGTATCCAGCAAGGTGTAAAAGGCAGTACCAGAGGCAGCAAAGCAGCCCCATAACATTATGGAGCTTCATCCATGATTCATTTGTAGGGACAGTGTTCTTTTCTTTAAAAGTATCATTTTCTTCCCTGTGAACACACAACTGTGACATAAGTCACAGAACTGCTGTGACTTATCAACAAGCTCTAATTTTGTTTCATCTGGCCAAAGGACAGTCTCCCAGAAGAACTGTGGCTTTTCAGCATGCATTTTAGGAAATAATCTGCTTGAGGGATTACTAAAATTTAATAATGTCACTTAGCTTCTAAGAGCCACCAATAATTATGTCTGTGCAACTTTTTAATTACAAGAATATGTTAAACCAAAACCAAAGGGCTATAGAATAAAGAATGGTGGATGTCATCTACTTCTGTCAAATTTAATTTTCTTCATGACAAATTGGGACTTTCTAGAAAAAGTGAAGGTACAGCAACACTTATGGCCACATCTGTAGGTTCCCATGATGACTATGTTCATTAACACCAACAAATTTTGATCTGTGGTTGTCAGCAGAGATCTTTCACCAAAACCTGAAGAGGCAGCAGTGAATCAAGTAGGACGTAATAGTGAAAGTGCACGTTTCTCCTCCATGAAGAAGACTGCTTCGCAACATTCCTTTGATACCAATTCATTAGATGGCAGTGGTCTTGAAGATAGACTGTCATTAGATAGTGATGGCAGTGATGGCTTTGTTATGCTTATGGATTCAGGTAATAAGACCTTATTGGGTTTTGATCATTACAAATTCATCAAATGGAACTTAATGGAATCGTAAAGTAAAAACATTTAGTATTTTAGAGGATGACTTACAAATGGCTACCTTGCATATTCACAAAACAGCTGCTGTGTCGAGTCATCATAAGTCAATCATTTACCAGAATGGTTGGTATCTATCATCCCAGTGGAACCTGTGTTGGGCCCAAAGGTATTCCCATAAATAAATATGCTAGTACTGTCTCTTACAACATGCCAACTTTCTCTCTCATTTTTTAATTAAAAGAATATGTTTTTTAAAAGGCTAGGTAGAGCAGAGCGTCTAGTGGGCATTGATCTATATCTAATAGGTATAAGGAATTGGCGGGGAGCTACATGTTGCTGTTACCCTTAGCAGCTCCAAGAAGGTATGGCAGTAGTAATGTTGGGAATTATATAATCTGGTCTGTTAAATGATTATGTTTGGAAAAAAATCTAAAAGTGATGGATAAAAGTGAGAACTTCTTAAACCACTTCAACCATTTTTTCTTATTTTCATTGTGGCAGCACAAAATTCATCTGTGCATAGGTTATGTAGTGAGTGACCCATCCTGGAGAAGATGAGTCAGAAAAAAAATATCTACTATCCCTGGGTATTATCTATTGAGGTGAAATATAAATAAACTTTATATTCCTCTGAAATTAGCAATATAACAATAATTTGTGTGAGATGGTTTCAATTTCCTTATTGCCACATAGGCAGGTGCACTCTGCTATGGGGAGTTTTATTATACCTGCCTTGAAGTACTGCTGGTGGAAGAGTATTTTAACTAGCTTTAAAAATGCTTTTCGCAACTTGGAGAATATTAGGTTTTGCAGATAACATGCTGATTTCCATGTCCCTTAATTTATTCACATTCTGTCATGTTGGGACAAATGTTGACTTTGGTCTGAAACTCTACATCGCTTATTCTTTGATAATTATTTGGCTTGATCATAGCCTATTGATATAAAAAATTGTAGAGAGACCCCATATGAAGTCAACTTATACTCCACTGCCTGTTTCCAGGGAGAAGACAAATTATCTGTTAAAATTAAGGGGGGTCAGTCCAATTGGAAAGAAGTGCATTTTAAGCCAGTATATTACCGTCATCTTCCAGGCTCTGACCTGGATTAACAGCATTCCTGTCTCGAGTTTTAACTGGGCATTTGGAATTCCATTGGGACCAGCTAAAATTGATCGCAAAAAATTGCACAGTCTCCTTGTTGAGTGTTTTGATGGTGAGATTTTTTTCTTGTCATAGATTTTGATGGTCATGTAATTGCTGTTGATAACCCTTACCAAAGTAACAGAAACCAAAAATCAAATATCAAGATGAAGAAACATGGGACTTATATTTAGCACTTGGTGCCCTCTGAGCTTTGTTATTTGCTTACAAACATTCCAGTACCCAACTATATAATATCATGCCATTGATGATGTTACCTAGTTGGGGAATGAAATGTCTTGCAAATGAACAACTGAGCTCAGAGATCACCAAAGACTCCATAGTTCACCCTAAGCTACATGTATTATCCTCTACTTTTTTGTTTTCTTTAAGTCATTTCCCCCATTAAATAAAACTATTCTTAAGTCAAGCAATAACCTTTCTGATATTTTTGTTTAATATTGATGTCTAGCCTATAATCTTAAACTTCACAAATCGTTCCCTATTTAAAGACTAACAAGGGCAAAAGCTACTTAGTTTTTTAAATTTATGACAATTGGTTATGTGCTGCCAGTGTTGACTGATCAATAAAGAGGACAATAAATCACAGGTATATGTAGGCAAATAAAGTTCTTCAAAATGTCCTGAATATGACAATATTAGAGGAACCACTCATAATTTCTACCAAGATGTTGCACTGGAATTGAATCCATTTTTTAAATTATTGTATTCAAATCTAAATGTTACTCATTTTTATGCAAAGATATAGAAGTGACTCAGTTTGATATAGTTGTTAAGGTGCTGGTTCAAAAAGCAGAAGATTGAGTCGTTTGGCCTCCTTTAAGCTTGAAAGCCAGTGAATTGTGAGAGTGTGTGTGTTCATGTGAGAGAGAGATTGGGGGGGGGGGGGGAGAGAGAGAAATCTAGAACATCACCTGAACACCTTCGGCATTAACAAAATCAGTCATTTGCAAAAAGGCAATTTTACTTGGAACAGCTTACAACTTGCAATGATATCTTTAACAACATTAAACAACAACATCTGTTTATTCAAAGGCCTTGGGAAGGATAAGTGGATTAAAAATGTCAAATCCACTCTAAACATCTGGCTGACTGCAATCAACTGTAATAATAATACTATAATATTCTTTATTTCAGTTTTAAAACTTTCTTTTGGGGGGGGGGGCAAAAGAAGTCAGAATTCTAGATAACTCATGCTAGAATTAGTACTGAAGAACTGCAGCCTTCCCCCCTCCCCAGAATTCTTATAATCTTTTTTGTGCTAAGAAAATATTTAAAATGTTTTTTTTTTTAAATTTCAGAGCCCAGTCTTGATCTTCTTACCTTAGGACAACTTCCTCAGATGCTTAATGATAAAGACATTAGACCAAGCTCAGTGGGAGACGAAGAAAGAGGATCTACGTGTGTTAACAGCTCAGCTTCTCTGAGTGCACAGGACCCTACTACTCAGTTGGTCAGATTTTTGTGATTATTATTTTTTTTGTCTTGTTTTTTTACCAACAGTTTTTCTGTGGCATCTGAGAGCAGCATCCATTTATTCTAAGCTTTCTGTTTTAGGTTTCTGTGCTGGTGTTAAAGACAAATGAATTGAATTGTGTCATAGAATCCAAGAGGAATGATATGACACTTGCTCTTCAAGTTATGGAATTAACTCCTGAACATTTGGGAAATATCAGCATGTGGCAGTATCTGCAGAATGCTCCCACAGGTATGTTAGCTGCCAGCAAAGTATTTAGCTGCCGTTGGGCCGCTTTGATGCAAATGTACAAATCTGTGTAAATAAAATCTTTCTCTGCTAGCACAGTTGTGTGTCTCAGTACATAAGTGATATTGAAATAATAATCCCTCTTTGCTTCCTCTCATCAACAATGGAGCACAAAAAAAAACAGCAGTTAATTTTTGAAATCAGACATGCTAAGAGTTAATACCAGGTTCCTTCATAATTCTAAGTGTTATGAGCAGAGCTGAAGAAAATAGGAGGTAAAGCATTTGCTTGATAATGAGTGGTACTATCAGATTGCTCGATTTTTGCTACCATTGATTAACCCAGCTCTTCTCTTATTAGGTCCTTAAGAGAGATGAAGCATAAAGAGCCAATTGTTCTTTAGCTTCAACCACACTTCTTCTTTCCTAGCACATTATTATTATATGGGAACAATCCCCCATCCACTAACCCTGAACTGGAGAATCTTTATTTTCTGCTCAGGGTCACTTTTCTTTAGAACTTTCTATATCATGTCTGTCAAACTCGTGGCCCATGGGCCAGATGCATCACACGCTGGCCATGCCCATCCCGATTTAGTAAAGGGGGCGGAAAGTCCTGATACGTCACATGATGCTGCCGTGACGATGTGAATTTGATACCCCTGATTATAGTGTATAAGTGCTGTTATCAGATGTGGATAGAGCTGAAGTGTATAGCTAGGGCTATCTGTGGCCCCAAAAATTTTGGTTGCAGTTTTCATGGATTTCTTGGATATTGCTACCAAACTGCAGTTTTGAAGAATGACAGAATAAAAAATTATTAAATATATATATTTATTAATTTTATCCCAATTTTGTTTTTATCCTTACCCTGTCTAACTTCTAGCGGTAAATTCTTAGCATCCAGTTCAAATGCCAGCCATGCCGTTAAGCCCTTATAATATTATTCAGTTAGCGTTGTACGTTTTCTTTTTTACAAACCGTTCATTCCCTTTGCCATCCAGATCTCTATGTTTTATTTATAGTAATAGTAATGGTATAATTATTACTGAAAACTATCAGTTGGAATGATTTTATTCTTCAGGAGATACAAACACAGAGAGGTCTACAACTACTGAAACTATCCAAACCCAACCTGAGGTGTGCTTACGATATGAAATTGGACCAAGTGCTGCAGTGCACTCACCTCTGTCTGTCCAAAATGGGTTTTTTCATATGCTGATCCATAGCTATGAGACAGAACTGCTGACATCATCTCTTTCTAGCATTGGACTCTTCCTTGAAGATGAAGTCATTCCTGAAGTTATTCCCATGAAGATTGAGATTGTGAATACCAAGATTACCTTAAAGGTAAATATGTACCCTTAGCATTAATAAAGTTTGGGAAATGTAGGAAATTCCTGCGGAAAACCATTTCTGTTTCTACAGTCTCCCGAGAGAGTTATTTATATAAAATATTTAAATTAAACAAATGATTTACTCTCAAATAATCAAAATTTAAGATGCTCATATAATTTGATACTGAATGTCATTATTTATATTGAAAGTCATTTTGATAGCTCATAGTAAAATAAATAAAATGTTTCTTGCTGAAGAAAAATGAACATGGTTTTTGCCAAGCTAGTCTCACTAACCTTTTAGAATATGGTGGATAACTCACAATGCACAGGCCCTTTGTGACCTAATGCTTTTGCGGAGGCCCCAGATCTGGCCATATTCCCCTATACCAAATTGTTATGCTCAGTTTTCATTGTAAGGACAAAGATTAGGGCTTATCCATTTAAACTGTCTTAAAAACAAAACTATGTAGTGAAGTATATATAAATAAATAATTGTTATTGTGTGAGGAGGAAAAAAAATAGGTCATCTATTTTTAACAAATTAATAAAGATTTGGAGTTACAGGTGAACCAACCTGATGGATAGCAGGATAGCACCAAGAATTCAAAATGCTAAAAATTGGGGGGGGGGGGGGAAGCAAAGTACTCTAGAGAGATAATTAAAAGGACTGACAACAAAATAGCAAATACAAGGAAACATTGTGTAAAAAAATCTGATGTTGGCATACACAGTGGTAGGAGTATTGAAGCTAGTAGTCATGAAAAAAGGGATCCTGCAAAAATTTGAACCAAGTCAATAACTTCCCTAAACAGCAGGTGGACTCTGGTCTTGGGCTTGTTAAATAAATAATATTAAGATTTTGTAATAACTTTATACAATATTTTCAAATCTCAATACTTGGAAAACAATCTATAGTTCTGACCATTACATCTCAAAGAAAGAACTAGAAAAATCAGACATGGTATTGAGATTCAGATATTTAGGAGATGGAGAATTTTTCCTTCGATGAAAATTATAAATGCTAAAAACTGTGAGGTAGTCCTCAATTATTGACATTCTTTCAGTGACCATTCAAGCTTACAGTGGCATTGAATGAATGAATATTTGTGGCTGGTACTCAAAGTTCTGGCCGTTCCAGCACCCCATGTGGTCATATGATTGCGATCTGGGCCCTTGGCAACTGGATCACACTTTGCGATGGTTGCAGCATCTTGCAATCTTGTGATGGACATTTGCTATCTTCCCTGCTGGCTTCCCACAAAGAAAACAAGTAGGAAGAATAGCAGGTTGCTCAGGTAGGTTCCCCCCCCAACCTGCAGCACTCACTCTCAGCCCCATTATCCTCACACCACACCAGCCCTTCATGTACTGTGCATAAGCCAATCCAAGCCCCACTGCACTCATGTCACATCCCAATGACCCTTCATGCACCTTGCAACAACCACTTATGTCCCTCCCAGCCTGCTTGGAAGCTGCCTGGGAGTTACAAGAGTCGGGAATGCACATATGTGTGAGGGGAACCTTTACCTTTATCTTTACCTGGATTTGGTTTAGAAGAAAAGAATGCCAGAGATGGAAAGTTTAATTTTTTTATTTTATACTATCACTTTCCTACTAGAAAGCATCACAGAAAAAAAACTAATCTCTTCAGTCTAAAAAGAATAGTGAACAAATGGGAGAAGGCAAATTCAGGCACAAACTCTTAAATTTAAATATTGTTTTTAAATAATCAAATAGACAAAGTTTAGATCAGGAAGAGAAAAGTCTTGATGGAGCTGGTCTTTCAAGTGGGCTAATAAAATGATGCTTCTTTCCTTCTCATTCTCCCACTCTTATGCTTAAATTAGGATGAATATGTACGTGCATTCATTGTCGCTTAGAATTTTTTTCAACTTCCTGAATTTATCTCTCACTCCAGAATAGTTCAATAGGCAGGTGGCTTCTACAGCAGAGTGCTTTTCTTGAAATGTAGATTAGTTTATAATAAAAAGTAAGATGAATGTATACATCTGTTTTGGTATTTATCAGTGAAGACAATCTGAAATCCATTTTCAGGCAAGGTTTAGTGCTTCATTTGCCCCTCTCTTTTATGTTATTTTGTCTTTTAAGCTCATTGTAGAGTTAATTGCCTCCAGCCTGAGGCTCTTGCCTCTGTAAGCAAAGCTCTAATTTCATTTTGTGAATTAGGAGAATGAATGCCTGAAATTGATCTGAGCAAACAGATGGTCCGTAACACATTACAGATGTCTTTCCTTTGCCTCTGTGTGGAAGGTTCTATGGATTTAAATGTTCTTTAGCTGATTCAAAAGGGATTATATTGGTTAATATATCTCCTCCTTCGTGTCCCTAGTATAGTGCAAGATCTGCTTTTTTCAGGTCAGCCAAAGTGTTGATCAATTACTTGTGACAGGAATTGACTGACTGGCTTGTTACCTGAGCCAGAATGGCCCAAAGTCACCCAGCTAGCTTTCATGTCTAAGGTGGGACTAGAATTCACAACCTTTCATTTTGTATCCTGGTGTCTTAACCTCTAAGTCAAACTGGTTCTCTAGTGGTTGGTATAGCAGTGCTAAATATTTTTGAAAGATATATTACACTAATATTCACTATTCTAATTGCCCACAAAGTGCTTTTTCCAAAAGGCAACTGGACTTTCTTCATGTTTTCTCTGAAAATGTTTTGCTTCTCATTCAAGAGGCTTCTTGAGTTCTAACTGACTGGTGGGGAATGGCAGGGTTAGTGAAGGAAAAACATAAGGACAGTGTAGAAACGGAGGGAGGAGCTGACATTGTGACGATACGATGTGCGATCTTGGAGCTCTAAGATCACTGGCGATATCTCTGCCGCTGGATGGTCCCTTTGGACCTAAACCATCCCATAGAGATGGTGATAGAGAAGGGCACATCCTGCTGATCCCAGGGACATCGCAAAGTCCCTGGTAGATTCAGGAGAAGCTCTTTTTTCCAGCCACAGAGAAGCAGCCATTGAAACTGCTGAAAGTTGGGACAGCTCCAGAACGGGAAAAAAGCGGGAGAGAAAGTGTGTTGAATTGGTGAGATAAATTTTATTATTAGAGAACACCCAAAAAGATCAAAAGTAAAGTTAAAATCAAAGACAGAAGAGGTTAAGCAGCGAGATTAAGCCTGCATCAAACTTAGTGTGTTATCTTTATTATTATTATTTTTTATGGATGGAACTTTTATAAATGCTTTTTACTTTTTAAACTGGACCAGGTTTTTTTTTCCTCCTTCTATTTTTCTTTTTTTAATAATTATTGATTAAGACTTTCTCTCTTTTTTTCTTTTCAACTCTCTATTTAATTTTTTCCCTAAGAACGTTTCTCCTTAAGTTTGGAATATAAGGAAGGGAGTAAAAGCAGAGGAAAAGAAGTAACACTGCCACTTGGAGGCTTGGAAACATTGTTTTTCTTGTTTTCTTTGAACATTTGATCTACATTTCAAAGTTTCTGAGCTTGTTTATTGAAAATGATAGTGGGAAGAGCACAGACTGTTTATACAGGTGCTCCTCTGGGGTACTATCAGTAGCTGGAATGAAAAGAAAGCCTTGAATTGAAAGAATACAGTGAACTTGTTTGGAATTTAATAAAAAAGCTTTGGATGATATAGTGGCAGTGTTTACTATCTGGAGCAATGGCGCAACATGAAAAAGAAAAGGAAGTAACATTACAAATGATTATGCAAGAAATTGAAAAAATACACGTAAGAACAGAGAGTATTGAAAAGAGAATGGAAAATATTGAACAAAGAACAGAAAAAATTGATGAAAAAATTGAGAATATTTACCAAATGATGTTAAAATTTGAGGATAGAATTCAAAAAATTGAAGAAAAAGATGGACAAAAAGACAAGAAAATTAGTGATATTGACAGCAGATTGAGCATGGTTGGAAAAGACAGGAGTGGAATATTGAAATGGGAGATTGACAGATTGGAACTTTACCTCAAACTCCAAAACATAGAAGAAGAAAGGGGAGAAAATTTGGCAGAAGTAATGAGAGAAATTTTGGCAGAAGCATCGGTGATAACCAAAGGGAAGTTGATGGAAGGAACAGATGGAGGGTTTCGAGTCTTTATAAGATATGCAATGAAAAACAAGTTGCCAAGAGAAGTCCATATAAGATCTACCAAGAAAGCAATTAGAACACAAATACTACAAATGGCAAGAGATATAAGATTGCACTACTATTGGAAGGATACAGGATGATGTAATGAAATCCTATAATAAACATTAATTTAAATTTAGTTAAATTTAGAATATTATGCATAAAATAAAGTAATAATAGTTATAGTCAAATGAATGATTAACAATGATAATAATGTGTACACACACACACGATTGATAATATGAAATTTTATATAAATTGTAAGTGAGGACTATGGAGAGGATGCTCAAAAGTTTTGTAACCAAAGATAAACAACTTTATGTAGAATATAATATAAAGATGTAATATTACTGGATGGTTTTAGGATGATGAAATGAAATTCAGGAGGAAGTTATTCATAAAATAATGGAATGTACTGAAATGAGTAAATTGACATTTGAAATTTGAGAACAAGAAGATAAACAATTTTATAAGACGTGGGATTTATTTTATCAATGGTTAGACAAAAAACATGGAAATGAAAGATACTAGAGAATGTTATCAATACAAGAATAATAGAATGAGACTGAATATAACATAAAGATATATTATTGGATAGATTGAAGATGATGTAATGAATTGTTATAATATAAATAAACCCAATATTTAGTATATCTCGTTTAAAATGAATGAATAATAGCGATATTCAAACAAATGAGGTATAATGATAATAATGTATATAAACATATTCGATTTGATATTATGATTTATATAAATTGCAAGTGATGACTATGGAAAGCATGATCAAAAACCTTGTAACCAATCGACACACTGTATGTAATGGAAGATGGTTTTATGTTTTATGTCTTGTTTGTCTGTCTAAAAATAAAAATTAAAATTAAAGAAAGGACGGTGTAGAAACAAAAAAGTATCTGAATGCTTCCAGGTAGAAAAATAACACAAAATCTTAACATATCAGGGATTGACCAATTTAAGATAGCGTTAGCTTTCATGAATTATAAGATCATAGGAGTGACATTAGATATGACATCTATGGAGAGACAAAGGTACATCGGATTAGCTTGATTAATATTCAGAGATAAATCCAATCTGCAAACTATTAAAAAACAAAGGCCAAAAAGGAAACAAAAAACCCTGACCAGATTCTCCATTATTATAGACCAAGCAACATATAGATAAGTGAAAACCAACACAGGAGGTAAGAACAACTAAAGATAACACAGGGTATTTAAGCAAGCCCTATCTAAGAGGCATTCAATATTCCTGATCAAGGCAGATAGGGCAAGCATCATAAAAAGAAAACTCCACTTTCTGATGTCAAAGTGCTAAGAGTATTACCTAATTTGGTAGGGGAACTTTACTAATTGATAAGGTATTTGTAACCTGCATTTGCATAAGCAACCTTTCTCCCACTCCCTATTCTTTAAGCATCTGAAGTCAATTGCAGTTCAATAACAATTTTTAATAAAAATTGTTAGAAAAGGTGCTATCAAACTCCTTTTGACAGTTTATAAGAGAAGACGATCAGGCCAGCAAACATCAAGATCCCAACATTTCAACTTTGCATTGAATCATCATCCGCCTTAAATCCGAGCCTTGAATTTATTTCATTTTTTAAATTACCTGACATTTTTTTTCCAGTTTTAACAAATACAGCATATGGAAACAGTCATCAATAATATTAATATAAGAATATTATCCTTAATGCAAGTAGTCCTTGACTTACAACAGTTCATTTGATGACCACTCAGAGGTGCAATAGCACTGAAAAAAGTGACTTATGACATTTTTCACACTTCACAACTGTTGCAGCATCCCCATGACCACAAAATTCAGGTGCTTGGTAACTGTCTCATATTTATGACGGTTGCAATGTCCTGTAGTCATGTGATCAATCACCTTTTGCAACCTTCTGACAAGCAAAGTCAATGGGGAGGCCAGATTAACTTAATAATCATGTTACTAACTTAACAACTGCAGTGATTCACTTTACAACTGGGAGAAGGAAGGTCGTAAAAACTCACTTAACAAATGTCTCACTTAGCAACAGAAATTTTAGGCTCAATTGTGGTCATAAATCAGGTTAAGTAATTAGAAAGAAAATATTTTACAATAAAGGATAATTTTCTTTGTTTTTTTAAGGATGATAGTCCTCGAGTGTATCATACCACTCCTGGTCCTGTGCCTATAATTTTAGCCATGGACCACCTTGTTCTTCATTGTAAAGATGATGGAATGTTCTTTATAACAGGTCAGTATCCTATATTCCAGTAACACTGACTTATATGAGGCTGCAGTTCATATAACTATACTGTATCTCCTAGAAACCTCTAATCCAGCTTTCCCAAATCTCGTGTCCTGTTTATGTGCTGGGAATGTGTTACATCTTGGAATTGCTGTTATTTAGATTGTAATTTATGTACAGCGTGTCAGTTTGATGAAAGCCATTATAATCTGTCTCCATTTCCCTTTGTTGTAACTGCTGCACTAAAGTCAATTGGACAAGTGGCTAATATAGGGAGACAGTAATGTTTTTAAACATTGTCATTCAGCAATATGACTCCATTATATTTAGTTGCTCAGTTCAAAAAAGTGGATATGGTAAGCTGGAAGAATTACTGTTGTGTAATTGCAGAGATACTGTTTTATACTTTACCCTCCAGCTGCAGAGACAGAAGAATCTTGTACCCAGAAAGCACTCCAGAAAAATCTTAAGAAACAGCGTATTCCAGTAGAGAGAATCTCTATAACTTCAGCGGAAAGTGATGATGAATCAGAGGTATGCCCTATTGTGCCTCTTACCAAATAGCTTGCAATCACAAAAGAAAGGAATTTTTTTTTTATTTTTTCTGGGGGTATTTACTTCTTTGTAAGTACCATAAATAGGGTGCTACTGAAAACCTTCACTTCAGCTTTCCCATTTCATTTTTTGGAAAAGGAAAAACAAAAATATCTCCTTACTAGGACCTTTTAAAAGACTGTTATTAGAAACAGGACGTTCAAAAAAAGATATTTAATAATTGGTTTTCATCAAAAGCTAAAATACTGGGATATGCATTAATTGAGATATTGCTGTAAAGTGCCTATGATTGGAATAAGGAATAGTGACCAAAAAAAACACCAATATGATATGATATGGTGTTATAGTGATATGATGGTCTTCAGTAATACTTATTAGTATTAGTTATTAGTGTGTAAATAATGTCTCTAGTACTACAAAGAGATCATTCTAATTAGCATATTTGTAACTTCATTAAAACAAAACCCAACTCTAATTATATTGATCTACTGCAATCTAAAAAAATCCTCTTAGAATTAGGGTCTGTCATTTGTTGCTTCTTTTTCCTCTTTCGAAGAACTCCAGTTTATTTTCAGGAAAAATAATAATAATTCAGGCAGGAAAAACAGCATTGATTGCATATGTTACACTATGAAACTTAGGCACTCAGTGGTATAAAAATTATGTTCTTTATTGTAAGTCAATAAGCATGAATTCTGCTTTATCTTGTTCAGTGAGGAATGCTAATTCATGCTGGTTTATTGCTTTTGCTTGCCTCCCCCTAAATTTGCTGCTCTCTAGGTGAGTGAATACTGTATTCCTTTTCAGATTGATATTAACAGTTGGAAATCTGATACCCTCCTCTTAATATTCCCTTATAAGAAGTGCTGAAATTAGTTACTGTATTAAATTCTTGGCTTCCAATAAATAACTAGATTTAGTCTGCGAGTAGTTTCCTGGAAAATTTATTTATTCTGAAATTTATAATTTCATTCATTTATTACATTCATCCCTTGCTTTAACTCATAGACACAAATCACTGCATACAGTATTGCACTGACTAATTTTTTTCATCTTCACAACAATCTTTTGAGGTATGTTAGGTTGAAAGATCATGAATGTCCTAAAATGATTAATGGATAAATAAAATTTGAATTCAGGTCCAACACTCTTACCAGGCCAAGTTTACTCCACATTTTACAACCTTGTTTTATATTTTGCAGTTGAAAGCAGTATTAACTTTGGAGAAAGAGTTACAGGATACTCAGAGAGATCTTGCAGAAGCCAATCAGGACAAATTACTCCTGCTTCAGGAAATCAAGAAATATGATCCTCTCTTCCAGCTTTGACAACAACGATCTGAGCAAGAGATGCTCAGAGCATTCCGAAATTACTACCAGCATTGAAAAAGTTTACTTGTTAAAAGCAAACCAGTTAATTTGTTCATCTTCATTCAAGAGCTGCTATTTTGAAAACAGAAGCAGAATGCCATTACAAGAGAAGGAAGCGGAGATGTAGCAAGAAAGTACATGGGAATAAGATGAACGGGAGACTGGATTTAGTAGTCCAGCTGTGTCTGGAAAACATAAAACTGTACTCTAGCTAAAGCATGGCACTATTGTCAGTTGAATAGTGAGAGAAGAAAAAAAATTACTTGAGTTATCATAAAGCGGTGCTGATGAACATCTTTCTTGCTGTGAGCTGTTTCTTATAGGTAGGTGTTGCTCACCCTACACCAAAGAAATTACATTCTGCTTAGCTCAGGCCTAATTAGGGAATTTTGCTATAGCAACATGAGTTTGAAATATGGAATGAAGATAGTTATAGGCCTAGCATAGGAAAAAAAGTTCCCAGAACAGAAAATACAAAATCCATCATCTTACTGCTCTTAAGAAAATTTCTCATGAAATTATATTTTCCCTAATCTCCTTTCCTTATAATATTATAACATATTAATGCAGTATTGATACACTAACCTTACTGGTTCTTAAAAGTCCACCTTCTTGTTAAAATGGATTTACAGCCATTTTGGAATATAATTTGATGAGAAAGTGCCTGACTAAACATTTTGTCCTTATTAATGAAAAGATAAATAACTTTATTTTCCATAATAACTAATAATGTTGGAGAGGCTTGGAAATGAGATCTGTTAAGTCGCTTTAGGTCATATATTTAAGGAATCTGTTTGGTAAATAATGAATCAAAAACTTTCTGCAAGATGTGGAATGCTGGTAGAAATTGTTTTAGCTGCAGAATAGTTGTTCTTTTTCCCCCTTTATGCTATCAATTTGCATGATACCGTGTTTCTTTGAAAATAAGACAAGGTCTTATTTTCTTTTGACTCCCAAAATATTGATTGGGTCTTATTATCGGGAGGGCTTGTTGTTTTGGGGTTGTCAGGTGGCTGCTACTTGCGAGCAGGCGCCCGAAGAGCCAGGCACAGCCTCAGGGGTAAACGGCTGTGTTGTGCTGTCGCAGCAGCGCAACATATCAGCCATGAGGTGACTCCACTCATGAGCAGCCACCTGGCAACCCCCCTTTCCAGCCGGGCAGAGTGCCACTCACGGACTCAGTGATATCCCAGAGACGCTAAGCCGCGTGGTGCTCTGCCCTCCCCCCAGCTCCCGCGGCTTGACGCATTTGGGATACCCTTAGGTCAGTGAGCGCCTGTTCCAAGCCGTGTGAGCGCCTGTTCACCGCCCTCCGGCTCCCGTGGCTTGGCGTCTTCGGAATGCCCCGAGGTCAGTGAATGGGGCTCTGCCTGGCTGGAAAGGGAGGTTGCGCAAACGCCTGTTCCGTCCCCAGCTGGTGTGCCTCCTACCTGCAGGCGCTCACAGGGCTTGGTGATACCCCTAGGTCAGTGAAGGCGCTGTGCCTGGCTGGAAAGGGGGGTTGCTGGGCGGCTGCTCGTAAGCATGGTCACCTAATGGCTGCTGTATAATGTTGCTGCGATAGCGCAACACAGCCATTCGACCCTGAGGCTGTGCCTGGCTCTTCAGGAACCCGCTCGCAAGAGAGCAACATGCCCGGCAATCCCCCTCTCCAGTTGGGCACAGCACCACTCACTGACCTAGCGGTATCCCGAAGGCGCCAAGCAACGTGAGCCTTTGCCCCCCATCCCACCCTGTTCCTGCGGCTTGGCGCCTTCGGGATACCACTAGGTCGGTGAGTGGCGCTCTGCCTTGCTGGAAGTGGGGGGTTGTCTGGGGGGGGTTTATTTTTGGGGGAGGGCTTACATTTGTGGCATGGTCTTATTATCAGGACGTTGCAATTTCGGGGAAAGACGGTATTTGGAATGAAAGAAAAACAATTTGGCTCATTGTTTTAGCAGTGTTAAATTTAGCAGTGTCAGTTTTCTTAAATGTTTTTAAAAGAAGAATGGTATATCCAAAAAATTGTTAGAAAAGTTGTATTTTGCTTCCCAAAATAGTTATGTACCCATAACTATGTCAAAATAGAACATAGAAACAAATAATTGCTAATAATCTGTCTATAATAGACAGTAAGATTTTCAATCAAAGTTATCCATAACAACTAACTGTAATATAAAACTCATGGATTTTAATCTAGATTTTTAATGACTTAATTTTGACCATGTGTAGAATGCATTTAAGTTTTATTATAACCTGCTGTAGCTGCATATCAACTAGATAAATTGCAGAAGTGAAAAAATTCTGAAAGCATATCAGAGGCAAAGATTCCTTTGGTTTGAGTTCAACTCCTGGTGATTATTTGGGCAGGTAAAATTCAAAATCTGAATTTATCCTTGTGAAATAATTAGGCCTAGGCCAAGTTCTAGCAGCATTTCTCACTAAAATGTAGTTTTAATTAAGTCTGATTTGCTTACATAGAAAAGAGTGGTTTTTTTTTCACTATTACGCTGAGTCTTATAAATAGATATACTCAAAGGTTTTTTTAGATCAAGGCATGACGGATAATAGAAATTAATTAGTATGAGTTGGTAAATATCAAATTGAACCAAGTTGATATTGCTGTACACATACAATTCCAAGAATGGGAATGTGCTACAGGCATTTTAAAAGCAGCAACCTACACAAAAAAGAATGGCAGCTCTAATTTGCTGTATGAAGAGAATTAGAATAGAATGAACTACTGAGTTTTAGAATTGAGGGATACTTTTACTAAGCCAGCTCAAAATTCACAAAAATATGTGCAAGCTTTTAAGTTGTCCAGAATACTTAATTGACTAACTAGTAACAAAATAAGAGAGGGATAGCAAGAAAACAGGCTGAATTTGAAGCTCTGGCATCTGTACTCAGTTAAATCTTGAAACATAAGAAGGGGTTTTAAATTTAATAGGATTTTTTTCGAGCAACATTTTGTCAAAACAATATACCATAATGGATCAGAGTAGTTATTATATGTCCTTTATAGATGGCATTTTCTGTTTTTAAGAAATGGAACATGTGCGAGGATAACGAGCTTCAGTAAACAGCTGTTTGCTTGATATTATCCTATTTGTTTATAATAAAATGCTAAATTTAGTTTATGCACTACAGCTAACCTTTGTCTAGTAGCTAGTTCTTGGTTGAACACCCATCTGTTACAGAATTATCTTTTTGTTGAATTTCTGCTTTTCTGCCTTGATTGCGATAGAGCAGTCATGATCTCATCTTCACCATGTGAATTATAAAGAACTTTTTTTAAAAAAAAAAAAAAAGCTGCTGCTTCAAATAATTTGTTAGCCTTTGAAGTTATTTGTAGAATTGCTGAACGCTTAGGAAGTTTTGCAGCTGTACTGTGCTTGTCAGTTTCTTTAATTTAATGGTAATGATTTTTGCTTATAAGATTGCATGTATTCTGGATTTTGCCTGTTTGCTGTGTAAGAAACAGTTGTTGCTTCTACACTTTTCCTAAGTTATATCTGTTACAATATTATAAACAAACCCAGGCTATGCACTGGAGTTAACTTTATTCTATCTCTCCATATTGGATAATGCCCTAATGGGACAGGCCTTCTTTAATATACTTGCAAAAGCACTCTTTATCCAAAGAGTAGTGTGCTTTTGCAGATGTATATGCTTATTTTTTCTGATGACTAGAACAGTCTATGACTATATGAAACTGCTGATACGACACACCAAAATAACATATTAAATGTAATTGTGTTTTCTGTCAACTTTGACAGGAAGGTTGTTAGTGAACAGTGCTATGTGAACACATTTTTTTTCTCCAAATCTAATTGTTGAATGATTGGCCAAATATGTTGACGATTTATTTAAACAAATATAGGTGCACCTAATTCTTTTTTGAGTTAACAATGAGGCAAGTATGAACATTTACATTTGGTGCAACACACATCCTGTTCACTTAAAGTAACCTTTTCATTTAGAAATGCAGCAGGGTACAAAAATCAGTGTATTTTATTATACCAGTCTTTGCATTTTTGACTAAAATAATTTTATGTCTTCTGATACACATTTGGTTTAAAATAAGGCAAAATGTAGAAACAGTATACTGTGGCAAATAATTTGGTGTAGTATGCTTGTTTCAGTTAGTAGAAACTACAGCTTATTAGCCTGTTATGGCATGAATGCCTCAAATGCTTCCGCTATGCTGAGAACAATTATTTATCTAAACATAACATGAGAATTAAGAGGAAACCCACTGAGCTGATATTTGACTACAAACGTATTTTAGCGTGGTTTTGTTTTTGAAAATGTTTTCCTTTCTTCAGTGCTGTATTTATATGTAAATTTGAAGAACAAAACTCTTTATATAATGTAATATCAAAAAATTAATTTTAAACTCTAAGTCTGTATAACTGCTTCTGTAATTTCAAACAGAAGAGTATATGGGAATAGACAATATTTGGTACAAGTCTGACTTGAAATCTAAGCCTTCGGTATATTGGATCTCTTTGTCACACAATATAGTTTCCTCTTGACTATACTGGTTCTATGAACCACTTTTAAACATTATGTATTAAAATGCTTAACTTCTATTTCCATTGATTTATTTCTCAGGTTTAGGTTTCTAAGATTTTATTTATATTAATTTATTTGTATTGGTAATTGCAATTAATAATATACATTGTGAACATTTCTGAACTTGTCACAAACACTTAAGGGCCTTATTAAAATGACAAGTTTTAAAAGTTTAACATTAGCTTTATGATGCACAACCATGGTTTTTGGTAATTCTTTACAAGTATATGGCACATATTTCCTTGACTTTGCTATAATAGTTAACAAATTTTATATTTGTTTAAGCTGAGAGATAAATGCAAACTTAAACATTAGGATTAAGAAGAAAAATAACTATAATTACTATGCTGGATATAGTTGTCAACAGACATAATGATACCTGCAATACCTATAGTCCTCAGGTAATGACCCTTATTGGGACTGGAATTTCTTTTGCTAAGCAAAGAGGTCATAAAACAAAGCATCATGTGACGATGCTGCTTAACAACGGCAGTCCCAGCAGCGGTTGTTAAACAAAGGTATGTGACTGTCCTCCTGCCAGCTTCTCCATTGATTTTGCTTGTCAGAAGCGAGATGGGACGGCACAAATGGTGATCACATCTTGTCACGATCCATTCCTAGCTTGGTCCCTGCCAGCCCCAAGCCTTGATTCTTCCAAAGAATCTTGGAATTCTTCCAAAAGACACACTCAGGGAATCACTCAGCCAAAAGAACCAATTGTCCTGTTCAAGCTGTGTCTTGCTCCTCCCACCTGCCTCTCTCTTCCCCTTCTCTGTCTCACCTTGTAGAGAATAGTTGAGATGAAGATCCTGTTATATTCCGTCACCCTCTGCTAACCATCATCATCTTCCTCTCCCCACCCTTGGGCTGGCTAATGACGGCTGGCTTCAAGTCCATAGCACCAGGGATGGCACAGCAGCAAATAGCAATGGCAGAATAAACAGCATCCTTATCTCGGCCATGCAGTGCAGGATAAGCAAAAGGGCAGATTCGAGCCCAGTGCTGTCACAGCCCGTCCATTGGGGCTTGGGGCCAGCAAGCCCAGGGGAGGGGAGCAAAGAAGACCCATATCAGCTGGGGGTTGGGACAGTGGAGTACAGTGATCTCTTCTTCTTGGACATGGCGTCTAGGGCAGTCGAAAGAAAAGAGATGGGGGAGGGGGGAAGATAGGTAAGTGAGAAGAGCTGAAGCAGAGGCTGTTCACACAAGGCAAGAGGTGACTTCGGGAAGCTACAATGGTTGTAAATGTGGGTTGGTCATCAAGCATCCAAATTTTGATTCCATGATGATAGGGACACTGTGAAGGTCATAAATGCAATGCTGGTTGTGTCCATTTTTTTCAGCAGTGTAGTAAATTCAAATAGTTACCGAATGGTCATTATCCAAGGAGTACCAAAAACACATTTTAAAATTTTTATTTCCTTTTGAAAGAAACCATGTTTCAGAAGTTTCCTGTAATCTTATCACATCAATATTTCTTATTTTGCCTACGTAGAAAATGTTTTTATATCTAACACAATATACCTACAATATAGTCTTAGCATTACCCACTCAGAATTATTGCACAAGAAACACCTTAATTTTGCAGAACTTGACAGTTTTAAGTAAGCTGAACATACTCTCCAAAGTCTTTTTCATTTCAATGGAAACATCTCCAGTCCACTTAAGATCCTTTTTTTTCCCGCTTCCTCTTCAGTGATAAAGAATTTTTTTATATTTGGAATTTGGAATCTGTCCTCGTGATTTCAGTCGTCTGACTGCTTCACGCAAATGCTTGGGTTGCAGAGGTGGCGATTCTCCCCATTTTTCACATACATCTAACGCTGTGCAAGACAAAAGTAAATCTATTATGCTAGCTGCCCAGTCACTGGATTAGAGCTGTGCAGATGTGATAGCAAAATCATATTTCTACATTCATTTTAGCTAAAGCAGTTACTGTGCATCTACAGAATCATTACTTTTTCTATACCCTGCTTATTTTGTGCAGTTCAGTGTAGTACACATAGTGCTTCTGCCTTCTGTTTGCCTCACAAAAACTAATCTAGGAGGGGGGTTAGGCTGTGAAAAAGTGACTAACCCACTCAATCAACTTAATGCCTAAGGGAGGATTAGAACTGTTTCTAGTCAAAAGCACTCTAAACACTGCACCAAACTGGCCTCTTAATGTTCTAAACTCTTCATAGAAAGCCTGTGAATATTAACAAAATATGTTGTCTCTGCTGCACATACACTTTTGTAAAATAGTAGAATTTTTTTGTGTTTGTAAGCAATGGGTGGAAAATAAGTAAAAGCATTTGTGGGTATATTGTATTACTGTTATTACAGAAAAAGAAAAATTGTCTGAACAACAATTTTATTCATTTATACTTAATTTAAGTATCCCCTTTGCCAACTACAAAAAAGCAAATATGCAGCTGATAATATTTGTTTGCCTTGATTGAACAATTTTGTTTCTCTTAAAAATACTGACCTGTTATATATTAAGTAGCAATATACATAGCAATAGCAATAGCAGTTAGACTTATATACCACTTCATAGGGCTTTCAGCCCTATCTAAGCGGTTTACAGAGTCAGCATATCACCCCCACAGTCTGGGTCCTCATTTCACCCACCTCGGAAGGATGGAAGGCTAAGTCAACCTTGAGCCGGTGAGATTAGAACCGCTGAACTGCAGATAACAGTCAGCTGAAGTGGCCTGTAGTACTGCACCCTAACCACTGCGCCACCTCATGTTAGGGAAAATAATAATATTTAGGAGTAAAATACTGCATAAAATAGCAATAGGTAAAACTTGATGTTCTGGTTTTCTGACTTCGATATAGCTATAACACAACATCTGGAAGACATTTTTTACCACACAACTATTTACAAGATGGATTACTAAAAGCTAAATAAAATATATACATGAAAGAATAGCTAGATTGTAGTAATTAGCAAGGTATGTCTTCAGTTAATGGAAGCTACAAACAACTAAGAACTAGATTATTCTTATACTTACCCTCTTCAACTACTTCTCCAACGAAGACTTTAGAAATTCCTGACATGGCAATAACAACGTTCTGAGACACGGAGGTTCCAGTAATTGACTGGATCAGCTGAGAAAGGAAGCAATTCCAGAGAATCCCATTTTTTAGATATTTCTTTTACTTCCAATTCTGAACACTACTGTGTACAATAGCATTCCCTTATCATCCATAAGCCACAGATAACATAGCCCCATGGATGGTGAGATTGCTGGAAAGCATGACACCTTTTAATGTTTTCAGAGGATGGAGAGAGAGAATGGGAACAGAAAGTCTTTTGAAAGCAAACCCACTCCCTACTTAAAATCCATTAGGTTTAGGTTTAGGTTTATTAGATTTATAAGACGCCCTTCTCCCAAGGACTCAGGGCGGCGTACAACATTAAAAGAAACACATAATACAAAAGTTTTAAAAAATAAATAGAATAATCCAAACAAACCCAATAAGAATTGACAATAACATTTTAAAAAAATCAAATTTTGAATTAAAATTAACAATGATCAATAATTTATTTTGTTTTGTTCAGGCCAGGCTGGCATTAATTCCCCCACAGCCCAATTCTGTGCATTGAAATTGATGGCTTTCAGGACAGAAATGGAAGAAACTACCTCCAGTTCCCACTTTACTTTTTAAAAAGAAAAACCCTAGTACTTTACATTGAAAAGTGAAAAAAGGCAACCATTTTCAACAGCTCAAACCTGAGGTGCTAGAAGGCTGCAGAGATAATCCCAGGGATGCATGTGAGTTTTCCATCTTAGTGTCAGCAGCAAAATTTTATGGTAAATTGATTGTGAGACAAGTTACTAGTGCATGATAATCAATACACATCAACAAATCTGTGAGGGAGATGGACTGTTTCTAAATTTGATAAATAACTGGGGTCTCTGGAGCTCTTTGACCTTGGTTGTTATAAATAACCAAACAAACAAATACATGCAATAAATAAATCTTACCCGTTTAATAGCAGCCTTAGGGAAAGCTGATCGTCGATACATTTCATATCGATTTAGCTGTTCTTCAGAAAAAGAGGAAACCAGAATTCTGTGACAAACAATAATTACAGCACTTATTTAAAATTACAGAGTGAGAAAGTTACTGAGATTGTATAACATTCTGTTGATAAACACCGAGTTAAATCTAGCATTTTATTTCAGAGGTGATATTTCCTGAATTTTGCTCTAAACATTCTAGTTAAAGGCGGGTGACTTTGCCTATTTTTTCTAGCCTAGAAGCCTTTCAGTACAATTTCCCACAATGTCTAGAAGGTCCCATTCACAGAAAACCATTGGGTTTCGGGGGGGGAAATAGAAATTTTAAAAAAGCCAAAATATCTCCTATTGCAGTGCTTCTTAAACATGCTTCCCACTTTTAAAAATTATGAACCCCCAAAGAGCCTTCTTTTGTACATGTTGTATTTATTTTTACCATATTAAAAATAAAAAAATTATGCATCTATGGAGTAACTACTGCAATATATAATAAATAATAATGATAATCTTTGAATTATGACTCCAATTGGAACTGCAGTTTCCCAACTAAGTGATGAAGTTGTAAAGCAATTCACTCCGCAAAAGTTTTTCTTTTTGGAATGGGGAAATGCACATATGTAAATTAATAAAAACAGTTCAAAGGAGAAAGAACAGCCTAATGCCAAGTGATAATTACTTTAAGCTAATTGGCAAAAGGATAGCTTTGCACTGATAGTTCAGTGGAAGAATTCTTGCCTGCCATGTGGGAGGCCTGGTATGAGCCAATGTGGGGGATTTCCCTTTTTTGAGAGAGACAGTTTGGTATAGTAGTTAGGGTTTCACACTAGGAATGACAGACTATGAATTATAGTCCCACCTTAGGCACAAAGGCAGCTGAATGACCTTGGGCTAGTCACTTTCTCTCAGCTCTAGGAAGATGCAATGGGACACCACTTCTGAAAAGCCTTGCAAGAAAACTGCATGGACCTGTCTAGGTTATTATTATTATTGTATGCCATTATTACATTAGCCAGGAGACCACAATGTTTGCAGAATAGTAGGTTGGCTGCCAATTTCCCAGCCCTGTTGTATGACATGCTCACATACTTCCCAAGCTGTACCACAGGAGGGCGAGCTGGCTTTGCACCAGAAAGAAAGACAGGCAGCTCTTTCTGCAGTGTCATCCTAGGCCCCCTCCCTTCTTTTGAGCTGCCTTGTAAACAGGTGCTGCAACTGGGAAAATTCAGAGCCAGCAGGAATCCTACTCCCTGCACAGAACAGCAACTCATCTCCCCACCAAAGTGGTACCTATCTATCTATTCACATAGAACATGCTTTTAAAATGTTAGGTGGACAGAAGATGAGACAAGGGACGGGAGCTCACCCTAACATAGAATGCTAGCACTCGAACTGCTAGAACAGAGATCATCTCCAGCCTTATTAAGTCACTAAGCCACTACGGCTCATATTTGTCTGGGTCAGTGATGGCTAACCTTTTTGTTGAGGTGTGCCAAAAGGGGGGAGCGTGGGGGGATCGCACATGCGCATGCCCATACCCATAATGCAATGCCTTGCCCCACGCATGTGCACAGGCCTCACTGAAGCCTTTAGAGGGAGAAAAATGGCCCAAAGGGCAACTCGTTAGGCCATTTTTCGCCCCATCCAGGCTTCAAGGAAGCCTCCTGAAGCCTGGGGAGGGTGAAAACCGGCCCAACGCGCAAACTGGAAGTTCGGGAATGGACTTCTGGGTTGCCCATTGGGTCATTTTTCTCCCTCCGGAGGCTTCAGGAGGTTTCCCTGACGCCTCCGGAGGGCGAAAAACCGCCCAATTCACAAACTGGAAGGCCATTTCCGAACTTCCAGTTTGCGCATAGAAGCTTCCAGAGGGAAAAAAACGCCACAAAATCAGCATTTCAGCACATTCATATGCGCTGCAGCTGACAGGGCAACGCCTCACGTGCCCTCAGAAATGGCTCTGTGTGCCACCTGTGGTGAGTGTGCCATAGGTTCGCCATCACAGGTCTAGATGATCCCTGAGAATCACACAAAATTGAACGGATGAAAAAAGAAATGACAAAAAGCCTGACATCACACTGAATGTTCCCCTAAACAGTTTCCATAAAGTGTCCATTAGATGGCAGTCTTAATTTCTGGAATTCCCTGACCAAAAACAAACAAACAAACAAAATATAATTTACCTTTTTAAAGAGAAAACGGCAAGATACACTCTATTCATTTAGCATTAACAAAAGCATGTAGATGGAGCAATACTCACTGCATTTTTTGAATCTCATCTTCATCAACTTTATTTTTTTTCTCTTTTTTCTCCTTTAGCTCTATTTTTATTTTCTTGGCTGCAATAGATTGTGATGTAGAGTCCTCTAACTCTCCAGGGATCAATTCACATGTTTCTTTGCATTTAATCTAGATAGAAAATTGATTATAACTCAATTATGTTTACAAAAAGACAAGCTTTTTTCTGAGGCAAGCTCAGCTCCTAGTTAGTTGATGTTCATGCAGCAAAGCAAAAGTGGCTTGACACCACTTCCTGGATGCTTTTAAATTTTTTTAATTTTAAGCATGCAATATTTGTATTTATAAAGTATAGCTGTTGAACACCTAGTTTTTATAATCTTTCCGTCATACTAATACCTGCATAATACCTAACATAAATGTCTGCAACTTAATAAAGCAAGCTTTTAAAAATTTTACTATTATTCCGTGCTCCTTCAATGATGATAATTTGTATATTTGTGCATCTTCTGTACACTCTATTTACCAGTTATAATTCAAATAATGAGTGAAAAATCTGATGAAAATAAATTGGTGGATACAGTACTTGATTTTATGCTGGAATCGTAGTAAGAGATTAGTGGCTAAACAAATAAAATGAATACTCAATTATCATTTTTCATGTTTTACTCTCTTCCTATATACGTTACTGAAAAGTCTTGAACTGATCAGTCTTTTACAATGCCATGCTATGCCTTATCATTTTTAAACATAGGTTAAAAGAAAAATGAGCAACTCAAAACACACCCAGCAACATTTAATATTCGGGCATGCAGGATAAAGGTGGCAAAAAATGCTCTAACATTTTGTATTCGATATTTATCACAAGAATCCAAATAAGGAAAAGAGTTTCTAGGATCTAAAAAACTATGACTGTGTAGAGATAAACACAATAGTCTAGAAGGTAAACAAAATTCACCAGAAAACACCACCTACTATCTATATATCACTAAAACTCAGATACCTGTAAGCCTTAACTGTATGAAACAGTGGGCAATAATTTTTGAACCAAAGTAAATTACTTTGGGCTGGCTTATAGAATGTGCCCAAAACCTGGAAATGGTGCATCATAGGGCAATCATTTTTGAACCAAGCTATCTTAAATGGCCTAACTTACAGAATGTGTTCAAAATCCGGGCCCCGTAACTCTCAGTGGAATTGAAATGTGGTAAATTTTATAACATATTTTATGACACAAAAATGATCATAAACATCTTAAAACATTTCCTGTGCTGATGTTTGACTGCACTATACAGTTCAGTATGGGCTATTTTCAAGACAGATCTTTCTGTCAATGAATGTCAAATGTATACACTTTCCAGTGAAGGCAGTACATTAGAAGTTCCGTTATTGCGAAGGAAAAACCTCTAAAAAGGATCACGAGCTTCTAGTAATACGGAATTCCAAGGGAATAGGCAGGCGAAGACAATCCCCGTTACTTCGGGGCAGCAATCACCCTGAAGGATCAGCAAGGAAAGCGAAGCCCCGTTTCTGCAAATTGCCTTGCGATCTTTTCCCTCCTCACCTCTACAATCTGTACTTCTTCTTTGATTTCGACCGGTTCTTTCTCCTGGCGTTCCGCCACTTCTATAGCGACGACGGAAGACTCAACGGAAGAGGGGGAAGACACAACGGGCAGAAGACCATTCTCTTTACCAGGCTCCACAGCCTCGGCCATACTAAGCAGGATTATTGTCGCGCCTTAATGACGTACTAGGGCGGCGCTCGGCACCTTGTTTCCATGAGAACGCACCACGCCCCCAATAGGCGAAACTAGTACTGCGGACTTTTGTCGCTGCTGTTGGAGAACGAAGCCTTGCGGGCGAGGTTGAAATCGCGGGTCCCAGGCGACGTCCTAGTTTGTCTAACCGACAAAACAATGCAAATCTGAGTCCGTCTTTTGTTGCTTTAGTATCGAGCAGCAATACATACCAAACAGAATGAAAGGTAAACTAGGGCAAGGAATTCCAAAATTAAGAATGCAAATTATGCGTTTAAATTGGAATAAAGACCGATGCAGTGCTCAATACTCAATTTACACAACCCCACTAAGCAGCGATGCGGTAACATGGTGGGATTTGGGAGTAGCGTTTATATGAACCCCACCAAAGCAGACTTATACAGTAAAAAAAAGGTAAATGTTTTGGGTGAAACCGTATAATAATAAAATCCCTTGAACCCACGTGTTCCTGTTTCCTCAAAAAGCTATGCACAAAGGGTAAACTAAAGCATATGACTTTTTAAAAGGCTTTACATTGAAATATCATAAAGAAAATTATAACAAAAATAATTATGTACTGCGTCCCTTCTTATGTTCATGGCTGCATTAATTGTTCCAGTACTCTCAGGTCATTGCTTCAAAACAAATGAGGGAAATTTAAAATAATAAGTTCTTAGAACTTAGAAAGTCAATGTAATAATGTCTTTTTACAAATCCCATATTTCTAACTTTGAAATGACAAAACTGCACTTCTTTAAAAAAAAGCATCTGCCCATGTTTGAATATATCATGTGGGGGTTCCTTAATCTTCCCATCCTAGATTACTTCCCTTTTTTTCAGAGCAAGATTTCCAAATATAAGACTTTAAAATAATATTCATTGATGCAAATATAGGTTGCTTAAAGCTTTAATACTGCTAGGGAGAAAATGTGTTTTTCTTATCAACCCGTACCATTCTGTGTCTGCACAACTCTGACAAACCACAATGGCTAAGCTAAAACTAAGCATGACACATTGGGATAATAGACACATCCTGCTTGTTCTGGCACAATGATATCTAACTACAGAGGACATGTCCTCAAAACATCAGCTCCATCCAACTGCTAACCCATTGCTGAAGCAGTCTGAAGTCAGGTTTTCCAGTGTGAAAGTAAAGGATTTTCTTTCTTATCTTGACAATCAAAAGACTGCCTGGAGGAGGAAGTTTGGCTTGATATGGCCAGGTTCAGCTTCAACCTGGCATGTCTGCTGTGAAATCACTCCATCCTGTCTGATTGCTAGGCATTGTGTCACCATTGTTATTTGGCTGTGGCTAGAAGATCAGACATCTTTGTGCAATCTACTTCTTATTTTGCTGGATTTAGATATTACAATGCTGATCTCCGCGAAGATATCCTGTACTGTAACTTTATATTTAATTTCCACTATTAAGGAAAATAATCCCAGAGAATTTGCATGGCTCCCTCCCTCCCTCTCCCAACATGCATAAGAACTTAGTTTGATTGACAACACAGTGTACTAGTTGGTCCTCACAACCACAATCGAGCCCAACATTTATGTTGCTAAATGAGAAATTTGTTAAGTGAGTTTGTTCCATTTTACGACTTTTCTTGCCACATTTGGTACATGAATCACTGTGGTTCTTAAATTAATACGGTTGTTAAATGAATCTGGTTTCCCTGTTGATTTTGCCTATTAGAAGGTCGCAAAAGAAGATGACTCTGGGACACTGCAACTGTCATAAATGGGAATCAGTTGTCAAGCATCTGAATGTAAATCACATGACTATGGGGGTGCTGTAATGGTCATAAGTGTGAAAAATAGTCATAACTCATTTTTTCAGTGCCATTGTAACTTTGAAAAGTCACCAAATGAACTGTAAGTCGAGGACTACCTGAACTGTCTTGAAAATTAGATTGAGGAAATCAATCTCTTTTAGAAGAGAGATCAATATTTCTACAACTTGAACATTTTAAAAAGGTGTAATAGGTAGCTTTGCATGTCAAAAAGTTTGATATGCCCATTGGTAAACAAAGCACATGCTAGAACGTATTTCTAATCAATTCTTCTGATCACTCACACAGCCTTATCATGGGGAGACTTGCTGTTGACATGGTAAACTGATCTTGAGTTTCTATGACAAGACTAAAGTAAAGTAAATGATTGTAAAAAAATAATTTCACAAATGGTGCTATTTAGAAGTTTTTCAAATTAATACAGATTAGGATTCTGATTTCAAGATGCAGTAATATGGTTGAGCATTAGATAGCATCTATGAAAACATTTAATAAAGAGAATACATATTTCAGTTATTTTTCACTGTGACAGGCATATTAAATTCATGAAGTTGATAAACCTGTATTGATTTTTTTTAAATGTATTGGCACAATGCCCAGAATGCACTGCATCAATTCATTTTTTTCCTGTGGTTGGGGACATTGGACATGACTGTAATTTCAGATGGGGAAAACCAGAAGTCTTTTACAGTATTGACTGATGGAGCTGTCTAGACAGCAGTAGCACAGGGCTTTGTCTTAGGCATGCATTAAGGGCGCATTCAGTCCCACATTCTGAAATGGGAGGAAAGCATGGCAAAGCTGCTATGATAAAACAGTTATATCTTAGCTTATTATGTGAATCAACCCACCATGTTATGTAGTAATGGCTCATTTTGGTATTAAGGATATAAATATGATTAGGTATTTCATGATGTTAATTGAGTTTTGTTGCTATATGGGAGGTCTTTTTGAGAGAGATGTTGCAGAGGTCTGAAATTTAATAACAAATTTCTCCCAAGTTGCAACTATGTTTAAAGTAGTTTCCTCAGTTCAGCTATGCTTCTTTTAAAGCCTATTTGTAATGGAGGTGAATTTCAAATGGGCATTTTGAATAACAGCAGTTGGAAAGCAAGTTAAACCCAGGCAAAACCTGTTTTACATGCAATCAGTGTGGTGATTTTTTAAAGTATTGATGACATGTAAGTATTGTAAATAATTTACTGAGTCCCCATTTCCCAATGAACATGTCAGTTTGTCATACTTATCCAAATTAATCTGAATTAAATTAATCCAATTTTCTGCATTCAGGTAAAACACTGAACCTTTAACTAACCATACTGACTGAGTGTGACTAGGTTGGATTTAGCATATTTTGCATATATGGCAAATCCCTACTACGGATAAAAATAGGTGGGTACGTTTTCAACAGATCTATCTGCTATCTCCTTCCTTCTATCCATTTGTTAACTAAAGCACTTTCAGTACAATATCTTCAAGGCTAATTTCAACTACCTAAATTTCTCCTTATCAAAATTAATATTCAATCAATATTGAAAGGATTGGCTTTTAAATATTGATCTTTCAGTAACACATTACATTTCTGTGCTATTAATCTTAAATGGGCAGTAAGAGTCTGTTCCTCCTTTCACTCCATCCAACCGATTTTCCAATTTTTGCATCACTTTTTTCATCTCCCAGATTTGCTGGTGTACTCATTAGCTTGAAGTTCATTTGGTAAACTTGTTTTCGTTCCATATAATGAATTGCTGCTATAAATTGGATTTCAAAGAAATGTGCTTGAAAATAGCAAAGTTATCTGGACTACAGTAACTTCTGGGCATGAGATTACATTAAATGCTCCACATTCTAATGGAACTCAGTGGGCATGAGTCTTTGTTTACTGCACTAAAAATACGTTGATAAATGTTCTGTGACTTACCTGACCTTGGTAAGCAAAGTCGAAAACTGTTGCTCGGTTGTTCTCAATCATCCAGACGCAGCGAAATATCTAGCGTGTGTATCACTGCGAGTTTCTCTACAAACTTTGCATTGCTAAACTCAGTTACTTAAGAACAGCCTCAGCTAAAGAACTTCACTGGAAATTCCCAGCTCCTTATTCTTAAAGGACGAAGAGTTGGCTTTTTTTTTCTTTGAAAATGTGGTTCTTTTGTTGGGAACGACCTTCTGTGCTATTCGAGTAGATTCCTTTCCCCCCGCTAAGAGTGGCCAAAATGTCGCGAATAAGTACGGAACTGCAATCGCCGGCCGTCCCCCTTCACCGTGTTTTTACCACAGCTTCGCAAGCGCTACCCGCTGTTAAGAGACAGCCGCCAAAGAGCGCGCCCGACCTCTCTGCCTATCTCGGCTTCATTAGCCGGACCGGGGCTTGGCGAGGCTCAATCGGGAGGCGTGGCTATTCTGGCCCCGCCCCGGAAGGACGCGCCGGCCGGGTTGAGGCAGCGGCGGTAGCCGAGGAGGACTAGTAAAGACCGGGGGCTGGTTTCCCGGCCCGCGTCGGGCCATGGGGAAAGAGCAGGAGCTTCTAGAGGCCGCCCGCACGGGGAACCTGCCCGCCGTGGAGAAGCTGCTTTCGGGCAAGCGGCTTAGCTCGGGCTTCGGCTCGGGGGGCGGCTCGGCGTCTTCGGGGGGCGGCGGCGGAGGCGGCGGGGGGCACCCGCTTTCTAGCCTTCTCAGGTAGGTGCCTGGGGTGTGGCTGCCGGAGCTCTTGCGAGTGGCCGGGGTGGCGCTGCCGAGGTTGGCTGCGGGAGTCCGTGTCAGGCAGCTGTTTGCCTTTTAGGAAGCTGGGGGTGTGTCCCGGAGACTTGAGAATGCCCGGCGGTGCAATTGACCATAGGTACAATCTCCGCCCCCAAAAGTCTCACGGGCGTCGCGCTGGTTAGTGGCCGTTCGTGTGTTTAGGCTCAGCGTCGTGTTGGAATCTTTTTGGAGGGCGGGGGGGGGGGGGCGAAAAGGTCTCAAACCAGCGCCAGGAGGAGAAGCGAATCGAAGCTGGCTTCGAGGCTCTGGGAGAAGCCCGGGGTGTTCTCGGGGCTCCGGATTCCCTGAAGGAAAGGGGCTCTGACTCCGGCTTTCCTATTAAGGGGGCCAGAGCTTTTTGCCTTCTAGGACTATCTCTGGGAACGTTGGTTTGGGGAAACGCTTGTTGAAGTGATGAAACCTTGTAGGTTGAGGCTGTTGTGTATTATAAGGAGGGGGTCCTTTTGTTAATTAGTGAAGCCTCTTTTGCTGCTCCTGCCTTCTTTTGTATGTTTTTAATTAAACATCACAGACATTTTTGGTATGCAGTTGATAGTCTCAACCTTCAATTGAGGATCAGGTTTGGATTTAAACCTTGTGGTTTATTTTTTCTGTTTGTGGATGACTGTTTTTGGATGTCTGAGAAAAAGAAGAGAAGATGTGAAAATGAATGCGAAGAGAAGAAAACATAAGAAATGTGAAGTTCAGAGGTACAAAAAAGTAGAAACAAAATTGTACTAGAGTTGTGTGCTACTGTCAAGGTTTCCACATCTTTGTAGTGTTCCTCTGTTTTGCTTTGGTCCAAATCTTTGGAGTATTTGTTCCTTTCTTTTGTTTTATTTTTCATTACAAAATAATTTTCTTTTATGCCTATTTCAAAAAACTAGCAAAGTTTCTTTTGATACATGTCAGGTGTCCCTTGAAGATTCTATATACTTTTATGAGAAGGTTTTCCTCTACATATGTTGAAGTGACTCAAACGCTTTTCAGTAATGCAGTTTAATGTCTAATGACTTTTTTGGCTATTTAAAGCTGTTATCAAGTGTAAAATGAATCTTCGTGGTTCTTGACTTTTATTCTGTGTTTTATGCATAAAGTCTAATATAAAGAATAGTTGCTAAAAATGCAAAAGTACATATCTGGAGGCTTGGGGGCCTGGCTGTAATAAAAATCACTTTTACCAAGTGAACTTTAGACAAAGAGAAATCAGCTTAGGCTGTTTGCCTAAACTGTGTCTGGATCTGTGCACTTCACACTATCGGCTTGTTATATATTGCTTAGTAATTTTGTGACTGAATGCAAAATATTGCAACTTGTCTTTGCCTTCTGTAATTGTAAAGCAGTGCTTGGCAGTTGAATTACAAATATCACTTGAATTCATACACTGCATTAGGTTACAATACAGGTTTTTTCATTTTAGCATGATGTATTTTATGATTCTAGCCATTTTGTAAATCATGGTTGATACCAATATATTCAAAGACAACCATTTGTGCCTTAGTATATAAGGCACAGCTAATTAAAGTATGTGAACTCCGTCACTGAGCTGTAAAAATATTTTAACTCTTTATTCAGTCACAGTAGTAAATTGTGACTGTAGTTACAGAGAAGCTGCTTTCTATACCAGTTGAAGTACAGTTAATTGTACATGTTGCCTGAACTTTATATAGTATGGACATTCCCCACAGGTGCCAGATTATTCTGTACTTTAATATTTCTAAATCTTCTTTCCTGAAATGACAGTGATCTGAAGGTCTTAATAGATGCTTCTTCACCTATGACTTTCCTAGGTTCCCAACACCCTTAAGCAGGTTTCCGATCATCCTATGGTAAAAGTTCCAGTCCTACAAACAATTAATGTGAGTAAACAATTGGACTCATTAGGAGAATATCTTTGCATTTGAAATGAAATGCATGCCTGTCTGTTGGAATTGGCTAGAGCCTGTGATATGGCATGTGGGCATATTCTGTTTGGAAGCATGGTTTGAATACTGTTTCTGGAATGTATGCTTTAGAAGGAATTAACATTTGTCATGTCTGAGAATTTGGCAGTGAATTATAACTTACTGAATTTCCTACCAAGCTTTGGTGAGTCTGTGGATTATTCTGTTATACAGAATACACAGTGGGGCTATTATAAATGTAGACCTGCTGGAAAGGCCAGATTGCTTTTAGGAAAATATTAAGTAGCATCCAGAATGTTTGTTGGTTCTTTAATATGAGTTATTGCTAGAGGAAAGGAAATATTTTTAATTTACAAATGTGGCCAGTATATTTAACCATAGAAACACTAATCAGATTAAAGGAAGAATTTGAGGATGTTTTTTGTGTCCTTTATGATGATAAAGATGTTATCATTCTCAGATTTTATATGGCTCATTATTATGACTTGAGCCATGATCATGTAGTGGTTAGAATGCAGTATTACAGGCTAATTCTGCTGACCACCGATTGCCATTTAGGCAGTTTGATTCTCACCAGCTCATGGTTGACTCAGCCTTCCATCCTTCTGAGGTCGGTAAAGTGAGGACCCAGATTGTTGGGGTAAGTGGCTGACTCTGTAAACTGCTTAGAGAGGGTTGTAAAGCAACTATGAAGCAGTATATAAGTCTGATATTGCTATTACCAAGAGGATTGCCGAGAAGGAAATACAAATCTTAACCCATTTGCTATAGTTGAGATAGGATTCCAGACACCAAGGCTTTGCATGGGAATGTATGACTGGCTTTTCCTTGCTAACACTAAGGTTGGACTGGAACGTTGAAAAAAACATCCCAGAAGAAAGCAAGGGCAAATTATTTCTACACTTTTGCCAAGAATACAACATACATGTCCATAGAATCGTCAGTTGAGGTTATCTTTGCCTGCCTGTTGTATGTAATATTAATGCCTGTTAAATAGTATATTACTGAAATAATTAGTTACTTTGTGTAATATTTTTATTGAAAAAAAAATATGGTCATTAGAACCTGAGGGTCGTTGGATATAAGATGGGTGGCAAATAAATTTCTTAAATAAAATAACTCGACACATAATCATATAATATTTTACTGTTCATCTATCTCTCTTTCAGTTATTCAAATTAAATTTGTTTCTTCAAGTCAGTCTTGACTCCTGGCAACTATATGAAGAAATGCTGTCTCCTTGGCAAAATTTTCAGAAGTGGCTTGCCATTTTCTTCTTCCTAGGGGTGAAAGAGAGTGACTTATCCAAAGTTACGCAGATGGTTTTGTATTTTGCCAGGTCTAGAATGTGCAATCTCCTAATTTCTTACTTGGTGCCTTTACTTACTATACCAAACTGGATTTCTTTATTATTATTACTATTACTACTACTTCATAAATTATGCTCAATTTGCAATGGAGACAACAGAAAAAGGAAACAGAATTTCAGTGATATGATATTTCAAGTGAGTTTGATGACCAGACTAACTTATTTATAAATAAAGAATGCAGGACCCAGGAATCTGCAAAATAGAGAGGTACCTGAAATAACTGTCACTCTTATGGATTTTCTAAATCTGCTCTTTAGAACTAAAAGTTTCATTATTTAGGAGCATGAAGAGGATTCTTTTCAGCTACACTGAAACTTGGCATAATATAATGTATGCTGAGTAAATACTATGTCGGAAGAATGAAAGTGAGATTCAAAAGATTAGCATTCTCATCATAAATGCCTAAGTGGTGGAATAATTTAACTGGTATCAGGAAAAAGGCATAGACTGGCTAAAGCCAAAAGTCAGAAACTAATTTCCAGTCCATGGGTTTGTGGTTGGTTGTTCACATATTTTGTTTTGTTTGCTCTGGATGGGGTTGTGTTTTTCAACCAATCATAGTTACAATTCAGCAACATTCAAATATGGAACTTTTTCTTTGGGAGGTTCACCTAGTGCTTATGTTGATTTTTTTTCTTTTTTTGTACCAGGCAATCTCTCTTTCATTGCGACATAACTAAAATTATGCTATGGATTAAATAAAAATAGGGGAACTTGCAGAATTGCAAAGTCTTAGCTGGAACTCTTGCACACTCCCTATGCATCTTTTGGATACATTCTAATCTTTTACATTAGATACTCATATTCTTGATTTTATTCGTGTTACTTCAAGCAGACACATTACTAAACTTGTTTTGGGGTTGGCCTGGGGAATTATTTTTAAATAAAAATTTGAAGCAGACATTGTATACATGCTTTCCTGCCCAAATTATGCCTGCGTATCAAGACTGGAAAAGTATATCACTTCTCCTTTCTCTTTTGAAAGTGTGTACATTTCAGTTGCAAAACTGTAAAGCTGTAAGTAGGGAAATGATCTTGCATTCTCTTAAAATATCTCTAGTTCGATTCAGCAAAATAGTATCATGCTGACCAACAGTTATTTTCAAGAATACCTTCAAGTTGACTTATGTATTTAATAAATTCATATCATTGTGTGAACATTGATTATTTGGAATTTTTTAAATAATATTTTCCCAAATGGTGGGAAGCAGGGAATAGATTGAGCTAAACTAGATCCTTCTTTATTCTAGATATCTGAAATGATTTGGTACATTTTTAGTAGAACAAGAGAATGTAAATGAAAACACTGGTTTTTAATGCAGTACATTAAAAAAAAGTTCTCACTGATCTACAACATTTAATTTTCTGACAACATTAAAACCAAGAAAAATATTTTCCTCATTCTTTTCCAGAATAAGGAAGCTGTAAAAAAACTGTGAGGCATTTTGTCAATCTTCGGTCACGTTGCTATTTTAGCTACATGAATTATGTATAGCTTCACTTATTCATAAAATTATTGTGCTTGGCCTATTACTGGTAGAAGTGTGATTCATCATTAAAAGATTGGTTGAGTGATTTTGCCGCATCTCACATTTTAAGAATCCAGTGATAAATTATATAGATTAACATTTTTTGATAATAAAACTAAAATAGAGACTGATCTAGCGAATTCAGAGCTTTCTAAGAAAGTAATATATAGTAGGGCACTGATTTGAAAGAGGTGTTTCAGGGACTATATTAGCATAAGTAAATATAGTTCTCAGTTGTACACACACACAGACACAGACACACGTGTTATCCCTTAAAGTAGTCTTCAGGGCTTTCCAAAGATATAGCTGTTTTAGGGCTTTGAAGAGAGATGTTTCCCTAGTGCTGAGCATACCTCAAGGAGCATCCCTTTTGAATGCTTGGCTCAATATTGGCATAAGCACAGTTGTTCTATTTGTTTTGTTTTTTATATTACTCTGCTGAATCAGATACCAAGTGTCCAGCATCTATAGGTTGGAGAGAGGTTACAGTCTCCTGCTGGCCAACAGTTAAGACGATCTCTGTAGATCAGAGATGGAGGATGTAAAAGGAACTGTTTTTGTCTCTGGATAACATATTTGATACCCATTATTTAAATATAGTATTACACATAAACTTAACATGTTCATTTTAAAGATTTACTAAACTCTTTTTAAAACTATTTAGAAAGCATGTCTGTATCCCTCAAAGTCCTCAGAGTTGTGTGAATGTTTTACATTGACATTAATAAAAGAATTATTAACTTCTTGTTAAAGAAAAGGAAATATGATTTAGAGTGACCGTTTCCAAATTAGTGTCATCTTGAAACGTTAAGATATCTTCCTTACTTGAAGAAGATGAGACAAAACTATAAATGACAACTAACTTAGATGAAGAAGCAATCAAAATTGTCTTCGGAATAAGATAAGATCATGTATGTGAGATCCACTGCATAGACATGGGGAATTACACTTGGATCACGGTAACTTGAGGAAAAAGAAAGGTTTACCTGTTTGGATAATGTAATCGCCTAAAATCGAGATGCAGAGATGGACATCAAGTACCACATTGGAAAAGCAACCGCTGTTTTTTAGCGAATGAATAAAATCTCTATAGTGATCCTGATAGCAATTTATGCCAGAGACATCTGGAAGGCATCAGCAAGTATTAATGTCTTCATTGTATCTTAAAGATTTGTTATTTTGACCATGTTACTAAGTCCTCCAAAAGAATTTTTCCTGCAAATTACATAACATTGTAGCACGCAGAAGACTTGCAGGTTATATTCTCTGGCGAACAATCGAAACCACAAGATGGCAGTGAGCTGGACAGTCCCGCTATGCTAAACAATTCCAAATTTTCTAAAAGTTCTATGAGTTTAGCAATATATAATTTTGCCTACAGTATAGACTAGTCCAGTTTTGCCATTCAACTCAGTCTTACAGTGTCAATCATGCAGAAAGAAAGGGGGAGGGAGGGAGGGAGAGAGATGGGAGCAGGGAAGGAGAGAGAATGTCTCTGTTATCACTTGCTATCTTATCTTTTCACTTGGAAGTAGAACGTTGCCTTGGTACTGGAGACCAAAAACAGTACTGGTAAGTCATATAAATATATGCATGTGTCAAGGTACACAAAAAATAACCTTTCCCCTTCCTTCCTAAAGAATTTGCAAAATTACTTTTCTTTTAACTGTCTATGACTAAGCAGGAAATAAACTATATAAAATAGATGCAAAAGTCAGGGAATCTTAGAAGCCTCATTCCTCCAAAGGCAATATTTGAAGACAGTCCCACTGGATTAGGTTAATATTTGGATAAATACTTGTGAGTGAAGATAATGAGTTCTACAGGAACCAGGGAACCAGGAAGCATAAATGGTTTAAAGGGGGAAAGGATAAATTTAAAAAGTTAAAGTAATGTCCTTGAGCAGAACTTTAGAGCTGGAACACATCTACCTTTATCAGGAACTCATCCAATAAACTTAAACATGGCATCTCTTTGATGAGTTCTCTGTGCATCTATTGATGATTGTAATAAAAAAAATAGCACAGTGTACAAATTCTTAGAACAAAGAATTGGAGCATAGAGACTGATGTGATAGCATACATCCATATGGTAAGCTGTTTTAAATGTTATACTTGAAAATTGGAGAGTATACCACAGGGATGCTGTTTTCAATGGCATCACTTTAAAGCAGTCTTCCTGTCTTGGACTCTGTTCAAATATGTGGACTTCAGCTTAGCAATTTTCAGCACTTGACATTTGGAGAACATCTAGCTCAGTGAAGATGGTTTTAAGGAATGTAATGTATTCCACTTCTTAGAATTTCTGAATATATTGAATGGCAATTAGTACACAAATTGAAGGACTTGTATAATTCCCATCTGAAATACAACTATAAAACTATTATCTCTTTTTAAATATAATCATCATGACCCTCCCTCCTGAACCATCCCCAGACCTTCTGAAGGGGTCCATGAAATCAAAATTATTGGCCAGGCCATCTTGAAAAATAACATATTAAAATACCATTAAATGATCATGACAAAGAGTAGCAGCTACAACATCCTCAATTTTAATTTTAAAATGCAGTAAATAATGACAAAACCCATACAAACAAAAGCTCATAAAAGTAGGGTGGGATCCTGAGAGAAACACTGTTTAGAGGGAAATGACTTCTACTTTTAAGCCCATCTGCCTTTAGTCCATCATGGCAATATATATCTGTGTCTTCTCTAGAGGTGTGATTTAAGTAAGATACTTCTTTGAAGTATCTTAGCTGGAAGATTATCTGAAAATATAACAAAAAATATGATTTTGGCTTAGGCAAGTTTTTAAGGCACCAGACTTGATTTCCTTCCCTCTCAGGAGAATATAAATTCAATTCAATAAGACTCCAAATGGCCTTCCTTTTAATAATGTTTTACTTGATTACTGAGTGTTTAATGATTACTTTCATTTTACTACCATTTAAGAGCAATAGAACAATTATACTTTGCTAGTGTCCCTACAGCCTAAAGTGACATAAGAGCACAAAAAAGGGGGAAGGAGAGGGAGAAGGACAATCTGAGAAGTGACCTTCCTGAGAGTTAATACAAAATAATCTGGAAGCTGTAGGCAGGGGTGGGTTCCTACTGGCATTGGTGCCCGTTCATTTCGTGCACGTGCCAGAAACACGCTGTGCGTGTGTGCACAGTTCAATATAAATTGTTATGCACATGTACAACAAACATGAACTAATAAAAACCATGCCGGCAATGGTAGTGGAGACCAGGGAACTGGTTTGAGGGTGTGGCCAGCCTGGGTTGCTGCTGGTTATGTGATCCAGGCCAAATTACCACTACCAGTTTTCCCGAACCAGTGCGAACTGGTAGAAACCCACCTCTGGCTATAGGTTCTCTAAGGCCAGTTTGTAAGAGACTTACCAACAAACAAGCATACAGACTGATCATACAGTCCTGAAATCTGCTGTTTCCTCCCACAAGTAAGCATCACTGATAAACTGTGGACATGTTTTTTGTGCAATATGTTATTTAAATAAAGAAAATTATCTTGTTCCTCTCTACATAAGCCAACAAAAAAAACCAGCTACTTTTCTTTTCACCTGTAAGAGGAGCATATACTATGAATGAGTACAATCCTAGGTTGGTGATTAGCCTTCTAGACCCAAATCAGAAACTGCTGGCTTCTTGGTTATTTCTTCCATTACAGTTAAGGGGTGATGATGCCACTGCAATTCTGAGCAAATGATTTTGCTGATCTTCCACATGGGGCACTTAGAACTGATGGCCAAAGAAGTGGGGGGGGGAGAGAATCCAGTTTATAGGGAAGGGAACGGAAAAGAAAAGAAATCAGGCCATAGGAACCAAAGTTTCACATGGTAAAATATACAATATATAATAAAAGTATACAGTTAAAATATTAATAAATATTTAATTAATACAGAATCCAAATAAAATAGCAGCGCAAATCTATAATCCCACCAAAATAATATTACAGCCCAAAAGCCCATCAGAGGAGCTTCATGTTGAGCTGCTTCTGGAATGCAGTCAAGGTGGGAGCCAATCAGAGCAGAGGTGGGTTGCAAATCCCAGTGTTACCAATTCGCTCGTGCTTGCGCACATGCACAATGCTTCTGTGCGTGCATAGAAATGTCCAGGCATGTGGGTGGAACCTCATGCCACTACCGGTTTGCCTGATCCAGGCCAAACCGGTGTCAGGTTCCAGTTTGGCAAACAAGGAATAAACAAACATGTAGTTCAAAGTGTAGATTGTATTGTTCTCCTTGACGCACCGGCACGTTCTAACCATCACCCAGTGAAACACTAGAGTGAATTGAATTCAGAGCTACTGCTGAGTGCTCCCTTCCACTTTTTAAGTGTTACTGCAGGTCCTCCCCACCACCTTGGCGTGCCCCCAACAATGCCTGTAAGCCTGAATGGATGTAGGCTTGTCCCACGCACAACTTTGAGCGCAGCCCATTGCGCACGCTCTGATCCTGGGCAACAGTTCCAGATATCAGCTGGGAGGCAGGCATCTCATGCAGCAGTAGAACAAACCCCTTTGCCCATGTGGGACGCTGAGGGGGATCGATTGGCAAGCACCCCTGTGCACATGATGTCGGAGATCACTCGGCTGTGGGCCCTGCTCCAGATGACATGGTCAAACGCTCGGCGACAACCCCTGGGTCCAACATGCATGTACCCGATCTCCCATCACCCCCCCCCCCAAGTGAAGGGCAGCCCTGAACCTCCTGGCATGGCGGGCTGACAACTGGGAGCAACCAACCTCTGAATCGGAGGTCTCCACTAGAAAGCCCGTCTGAATGATTGGCAACACCAAAAAGCAATGTTGGTGAGTTGCATACCCTCTTTTCTAGCATGGGGAACTTTTCTAGCATGGCAATTTCTCCCAAGTGGATCAAACTGGCCAGAGTTAATTTCAGTTGGAAGATATAGTTCTGTATGTAACTCTATGCCATGCCATGTAGGGTTTTATAGGTTAGCACCAGGACTTTAACTTGTGACTCGAAGTATATTGGTAACTGGTGTAGCACCTGTAGCATTGGTGTAATGTACTGCTATCAGCTAATGCTTGGTAAGAAATGGATTACTATAGTTAAACCAACTGCGCCCTCTGAGCAATCTTTAAAAGTGCACCACTTACAATATTTATAGCAATCCCAACAGGTAGTGATAAGGACATTGATCCTCCAATCCCAGGGAGGCTGCAGTTGGTATTTCAGCTGAAACTGGATAAAGCAAAGGCATCCTTAAATATGATCTCCACCTGCTGTTCCAACACGAGCTGCAAGTGCAGGAGGACCTTCAAGTTCAAGTTGCAAACTTTTGCAAACATTCAGGATGCAGGGAGTTGTTACCAGTATTTTCTAATGGAGATAATTACCTTGTCTATTCCTGCTTTTTCATGCATTATCAGAATATCTGTATATGAGAGTATCCATTTACTTATGTTAGACAGATAACATTAGGTTTTACAGACATTCAGAACATATGGAGATAATAGCTGGAAGAGGGAAAAATAATGCTGCAAAATATTGAATATTCTCAGAGGCTAAATGAAATTTTATAACTTTTGGGGAGGAAATACTAACAAAAATTAAACAAGATATTATAGATTCCACTTGTAAGGTTTATAATAATAATGCTGCTTTATTTTTTTTAATCTCTGCTTGGTAATATTGCAATTAATTATGACTTCTCACTCAGTTGGCTTGTCTGATATTCCACACCCTGTGTAGCAAACAACTGTTAAGTAGGGCAGGTCTCTCTTAGCTGTGAGAAATGTGATAAGTGTTGATTGTGCACTGATTTACTTGTACTGTGTTTACATTTACATTATTCTTTATCATGTTAAGGTTTCTATATTTGCAGGCCAAACAATGATTGCCAGTTTATGAAAAATGTAAGAACTTCATCACATTAACAACAGACTTCCATTTGTAACTTGTAATAGGTCAGAAATATTTTTTTTGAAATTTTGTATTCATAATTTGAATTTTTAATTATTCTAAAATGAGAAACAATTCCATTTTTATTAATTAATAATCCTTAATTCTCACTGAGTGGAGGAGGCCAATAGCTTGGCAAAGCCCTGTTTTTTATGTCAGAAATCTAGAATAATTTGGACAGTCTTTCAATCTCATTGCCCTGTCAGGTGTACAAACTAGGCATTCATCAGAATATAATTATTAACTTGACATAGGTAGGGTTTGGTATCATTAATACATTCTTCACCTTCTCCCCAACTTGCTTCGAATCAAGCATATATTCATTTTCTTCTTCTTTAATTTATTCAACACATTAACTTGCTGTGACATTTGGGCAGACAGTAATTATCGCTAACTATATAAACTGCCTCCAAACTATGGTTTGAAATGTATTGCTAAGTGAAGGAAGGGGTATGAAACCTGTGTAGTAATGTTGTTGACAAGATAGCAATTTGATTAGCACATTTTAACTATGTCCATATAATAAGAGGAACACACCTTCATTGCTGTGGTTTTGTTTGCATCTAGCTCGTTCACTATGGTTTATTATAAGCATCAGGAAATACAATAGGATTAAAATTGTTGATGGCAGGGATTATCAAAATTACTGATATGGACCAGTTTTTTCTGAATATGTCTAACATGATTGGCAATCTTGAGTGTCAGTTATCTCTAGTCATTTTGCTAAATAATACATGTGTCATCTGGGAGGCAGCATTTTATTGTCAGTATTTAGACACTGAATTGAACTGAAGTTTATGATAAAACATTTAAAATAGCTGTTTCGTACAAATTGATATTGGATATAGTGGACTGGATGAGATTTAACTACTGAAATCTGTCATTTGACAGGCAGTTCAACTTTAACTTAACTGTGGATGCAGTTATACCCCCTTTGGAAAGTCATCTTTGCTTTTTGGCACATTCCTAATTGAACAACATAGTGCTTTTAGATGGTGCTGATATCTAAAAAAATGATAATGGGGTAAGATTTAAGGAACCCAATCTTGTAATGTCTCTGTTTTCGTATGAGATTTCCCGCATTCTAAAGCTATTTATTTCATAACTTGAAACTTGATGCCAAATTGTGTAGTGGTATTTATTGCTTTAAAAAGTTGTTTGCCTCTGTCCTAAATTAGTATTGAAACCTGGATTCTCAAATTTGATAGGATGTTTACATGCACAATTAGAGCTAGAATGCCAAAGACATTCTGAGAGCTGTCTGAGCTGGCCATATTTATATATGTCTTTATTACAGCCCATTTGGGATTTCTGTGGTCTGCTTTTCAGAAAAGCTCAGAAGTTACAACAGCTCTGGATAATTGATTGGAGCTGGGCATTGGGATCAAATAACTCATCTGTTAAAACAGTTCAATTACTTATCTATTTCCTTCTACAAAGTGATTGCTATAACTTGTAAGCTTTTGGGACTTAGTGTGAGGATATTTGAATGATCATATCCTCTCTTGTAAATTTTCCTGTACTTGAAATTCTAAGGTTCTTCTTCTGTTTGGGTCGCCAAATCAGAAATATATTTTGCAGAAATATGAGAGTGGGCCTTCTCAATGGCCATTCTTAAGGTAACTTCCTGATAAGTGAGTTCAGGCAGGTTTTATGTTTTATCCTTCTGATTGTATGCTATACTTTTCCGGAGGAATTTTGCAAGATTAGCCAGGATTGGCTATTGTGATGTCCAATTGGCCTCAAGACAGAGTTAATTTGAAGCCACGTCACTGTGCTCCTTGCTTTTGGTTTCCAGTTTCAACTCTGTCTGGCCAAAGAAAGACAGGTTGCTTTTGGTTCCTGATACTTCCAAAAACAATCCAGTGCCATCCTGCAAATTCCTTTTCCAGAGTGGGAGGAGGGAATGGTCACACGTGGGTTTTATCACAGCCTGATTGGTCCAAGACTGAGAGGAAATCTATAAATACTGGTGCCTGTCCACTGTTAGCCCAGATTCTCTCTCAGTCTGGTCCAAGTCTGTTAGAGTAGTTTTGGTCTGTAGGATTTCTATTTAGGGTAAGTTTTTCTTGCAATCTGATTCTATTTGGCTAATTGGGCACTTTAAATTGTTTTAAATTCCAAATTGTACTGCTGCGGCCCCAAGAGACAGATCTCTGCCTCGGGCGGCTGGGGGAGGGCCCCGTGGGGCGTTATTCTCCCCCCCCCCACAGGCCAGGAGCCTCAGCCCGACCCCCGGGTGTGCAGGGGTGCCAGCTCCGTTTCGGCTGCTTAGAAGCAGCCCGTTTTGCAGCAGAGGCATCAAAGTGGCTTCGGAGCCTCGAGGAGCGCACGAGCCGCCTGGTTTACAGCTGATTGCTCCGGGCGGCTGCCACGCTGCGGGCTCGTTACTATCTCGCCGTGGGGACAGAGCGGGGGTGAGGGGAGCGTGCGTGGGTGCCGTGCGGCTCTCCCCGCTCGTTTTAAAGAAGCGCCGGCTGGAAAAGCCTGGCTGGGCTGCTGGAGATCATTGCAGCCTCTTTCTCCCGCGCATGGAGTTCCGGCAGCCATCTTGGGGACTGCCACGTGCGCGAGGCCTTGCCTTCTCGACGGGCCTAGTGCGGCCTAGCGCGAGGCCTTGAGCCTAGGTCTCCCCACAGGCTTAAGGCCCTGGTCTCAGGTGGGACCGTGGAGGCCGGTTTCCTGCTCCATTTGTTGGACACGTGAGTGGGGAATGGACGAGGGAGCGGAGATTCCCCAGGGGCAAGTGGCAGGCCCAACTGGGAGTGAGGAGGCCTTGGATCAGGAGGTGGGGGGGCTCCCCCTCAGAGATCCCTCTCTTCTAGATGCCCTTCTAGGTCATCCACTAGGGAGGAGGCCAGGCACCATAGGGCGCTGGAAAAGACCTTTGCCAGGGCAGAGAGGCAGGCCCAGTCCTCCAAGACTTCATCTAGGGACAGATCCAGGTCCCCTCTTGGGCCTATTTCAGACAGGTCTCCCCTTTGGGAATTTAGCCCGGCTTCTTCATATAGCTCCCCTGGTAGGTCTCAGGCCTATTCCAGGAGGGGGTGCTCCCCATCCCCCACAGATGATCCCCTGGAGGGTACATCAAGAGGCCCCTGTTCCCCCCAAAGGTTGGCTCCTCAGGGCCCTGCTTCTACTTATGGGGATGTGGAGGATCTGGATAATCTCCCTGAAGGGATTAAAAGGCTTATTTCTGCAGCCATCACTCGGGGCATTGCCCAGCGGGACAAGGGCTCCCTTTATTCTAGGCATGGGGGGCTTGGCAGGGCTCAGTTTCGGGCCTCTTCTCCTTCCATGGTCAGTGAGGCTTCTTTCTTGGGGGGGGGGGAGTTACCCCAGGAGATGGGATTCTCGGATGATGAGAATACCACTGTTTCTGAGGAGCCTTCTTCCAAGGTCCTCTTTGTGCCCGCCATGTTTAAAATTCTCTTGGATAAGGTGAGGCACACCACCAAGGTCGGAACCGGGGATCCTTCAGTGCCCCCCCCTAGGGATCCCGACATGGTTATGTTCTCTGCCACGGCCACCAACAAGGAAGAGATCCCTGCCCCTCCTTTGTTTTTAGAGGTGCTGACTGACCAGTGGGCTCGCCCTTCCAATTTCTCTTCTCCAGGTAGTACCGACCGGCGGCATTATAACGTTGAGCAGACCTTTGCTCAGGCCATTCAGCTCCCGACAGTTGACACCCCTGTAGCTGCTCTGGTTTCCTCCTCCCCAGTGGTATCGGGCGATGCGGCGGACAAGATGAAGCCGGAGGATAAGCGTGCAGAGCTTACCTTGCGGAAGAACTTCAACGCCACAGCGTGGGCTATTAAGTCGGCGGCCTCGGCTTCGTATTTTAATCGTGCCATGGTCATGTGGCTTAAGAAGCTTCAGGAGCGCATCCCCATACAGGAGGACCGGATCCATCAAGATCTGGTCAAGATCTTGGCAGCGTGTCAGTTCTCGGCTGATGCGACCTTGGATATGGTTAAGTTTGCCTCTAGCGCCCTGGCCACCTCTGTCACCTCCCGTAAGCTCCTGTGGTTACGCCACTGGCAGATGGACAACAAGGCAAAGTGGGATTTGGCGGCTGCCCCCTTCAAAGGGCCCGATCTTTTCAGGGAGGTCCTTACTCGCATTTTAGTGGAGGATAAGGACAAAAAGAAAGTCCTTCCATCCACGACTAAGAAGGCCAAGAACAAGTCGCGTCCCTTCCATCGGCAACGGTATAGGGCTCCTAGTTATGGCTATAACCAGCGCTTCTCTTCTTTCCCTTCTGACAGGAAATTCTCTGGGCAGTCTTTTCAGGACAGGAGTCGCTTCCAGGGCCAGGCTCGGTGGCCCTTTCATGGAGGAGGCGGCCGTCCCTACCGCAGAGGGAAGTGACTCGAACCCGAGTCATCCTATTGGCGGCCGCCTCGCTCTTTATGCGGACCGGTGGGACGAAGTCACGTCGGACACCTGGGTCCGAGCCACGGTTCGTTACGGGCTCAGGTTAGAATTCCTCTCCACTCCTCCAAACCTCTTCCGGTCATTCCCTCCGTCCCGGAGTCAGGAGCGCCACCGCCTGATGGTTCAGGCGATCGCCCACCTCCTCGAAATTCAAGCGTGGAGGTGGTTCCCGCAGGGGAACGGGGCCTGGGCCACTACTCAAATCTCTTCATGGTCCCGAAGAGCACGGGGGGCTGGAGAGCAATTCTAGACCTCAAGCGCCTGAACAGCTTCCTGGTTTACAGGCGATTCAAAATGCCATCTCTCAAGTCTATCCTTCAGGGTATCAGAAAGGGGGATTTCCTGGCCTCTGTGGATCTCACGGAGGCCTATCTTCACATTCCCATCCTGCCCGCTCATCGCCGGTTCTTGAGGTTCTCTCACGGGTCCCACCATTACCAGTGCAGGGCTCTTCCCTTTGGCCTAGCCTCGGCCCCGCGGACTTTCACAAAGGTCCTGGCTGCTCTGGCAGCTCATCTGCGATCGGTGCCGGTTCGACTCCAATGTTATTTAGACGATGTCTTAGTTCAGGCGGGATCCCTGTCTCAGGCTGTCTCAGATCTTCGGCTTACCATTCGGAGTCTTCAGGCCCTGGGGTTCTCGGTAAACTTCGACAAGAGCCATCTCACCCCCTCCACTCGCATCCTGCATCTGGGGACAGTCATAGATTCCAGGTTGGGGGTGGTGCGTCTGTCTCAGGAGAGGCAGGTAAGCCTCCGTCGGCTGGCAGAAGGCGTTCGCGCAAAGCGGTCCACTTCCATCCTCTCTCTGTCACAGTTGTTGGGCAAGATGGTCTCGGGATTGTTCCGTGGGCCAGGCTACATCTCCGGCCCCTTCAGTGGGAACTCATCCCCTTTCAGAGAGGACGCCTGAGCAACTCTCTTCGGGCTCTCCGCATCCCAGCGGAGCGTGGTGCCTCCCTGGCGTGGTGGTTTTCCCCGGCCATTCAGCGGGGGTGCTGTTTCTGGGAGCCGAACAGGGTGACCGTCACCACGGACGCGAGTCTGTTTGGGTGGGGGGCCCTGGTGGGCTCTCGGATGGCGCAGGGCAGATGGACGGCCACGGACCTCTGCCACAACATCAATTGGCTGGAACTGAAGGCTGCGCGACTGGCCCTGAGTCACTTCCACTCCTCGGTGGAAGGGCTCCACGTGCTCCTCCTGACAGACAATGTGGCCACCAAGGCACACATCAATCGTCAGGGCGGGACCCACTCGAGAGCTCTCTGGCTGGAGGCTCTGCGGTTGGGGTCCTGGGAGGAGAAACACCTGCAGTCTCTGGTGGCGGAGCACATCTCGGGGCTCTCCAACGTCCAGGCGGACTGGCTCAGTCGAGCGACTCTGGACAACGGCGAGTGGCAACTCCACCCGTCGCTGTTCCGGAAGATCTGTCGACGATTCGGGCCCCCCCAGGTGGACCTGTTTGCGTCTCCCGAGAATTCCCAGCTTCCGCGGTTCTTCACCCGTTTCCAGTCCAGTTCGGCAGAGGGCACGGATGCCCTCAGGAGCCGGTGGCCCCCAGGCCTTCTCTATGCCTTTCCCCCCATTCCACTCATCCCGGGGACTGTCAGGAAGGTGGTGATGGAAGGAGCCTTGGTCATTCTGGTGGCCCCGTTTTGGCCCAGGAGGCCCTGGTTTGCGGACCTGGTACAGCTGTCGGTGGCTCCCCCATGGAGGATTCCGCAAGGGGAAGTGGTCTTGCGACAGGGGGCTCTGATTCACCCGGAGCCTCAGTGGCTCCAGCTGACCGCGTGGCTCTTGAACGGCGGCTTCTAAGGGGTGCACATCTGTCTTCCGGGGTCATTCGCACCATCGAGGCGGCCCATCGCCCCTCGACGACCCGCATTTATAACTCCACCTGGCCGGCCTTCGTCCGCTGGTGCTCTCCCAGGGGCATTCCTCCCGATAGGGCCTCCATTCCCAACGTCTTGGGTTTCCTTCAGAAAGGTCTGGAGGACGGACTTTCGCAGAACACCTTACATCGCCAAGTGGCTGCTCTGTCCTCGGTCTTGGGGGGGGGCGGGGTCTTCTTCCCTTTCCCAGTTACCTCTGGTCAAACTCTTCCTTAAAGGGGCGGCGAATCTTAGACCTCCCCCCGTTCACAGATTTCCCACGTGGGATCTTCCCCTAGTCCTCAAGGCATTAACGGGAGCTCCGTTTGAGCCCCTCCGTTCTGTGCACTTGCGCTTCTTGTCGCTGAAGGTGGTTTTCCTGGTGGCTATCACCTCCGCCTGGCGTATATCCGAGCTGGGCGCCCTGTCTTCCAAGGACGACCTTTGTCACTTTCACCAGGACAGGGTGGTTCTTCGCCTTGACCCGGCCTTCATCCCGAAAGTGAATACTCCCTTTCACAGGGCCCAGGAGATCGTCCTGCCCGACTTCTGCCCGGGCCCGGCCAATGACAGGGAACGTCTTTGGCATCGTCTGGATGTCCGCCGCGCTCTGCGGATCTACCTCCGGCGGACCAGGGACTTCCGCAAGTCGGAGGCCTTGTTCGTCTCCTTCCAACCTGGGTCGCTGGGTTCGAGGGTGTCTTCGGCTACCATCGGCCGTTGGCTGCGTCAGGCCATCTCAGAGGCCTATGTGGCCTCGGGGCGACTGGTTCCGTCAGGCATCATGGCGCACTCTACCAGGAGCGCAGCGACCACGGCAGCGTGGGCCACGAGGGCCCCGTTTGAGGACATCTGCCGTGCGGCTACCTGGGCTTCTCCAACTTCTTTCATCCGGCACTATCGTCTGGATGCTTTCGCATCTGCGGACGCGTCTTTCGGTCGTAGGGTTCTACAGGGGGTGGCGGCTGAGGCTCCCCTTGGGCCCTAGTGTTCTATTTTCCCTCCCTGGGACTTTAGCTTGGGTATGTCCCACGTGTGACCATTCCCTCCTCCCACTCTGGAAAAAGGACGTTGGTCTTACCTGAACATCTATTTTCTGAGGGGAGGAGGGAATGGTCACAACCCGCCCTGAGTTCTGTCATTTGGGGCCAAGGGGAGGTCCCGGGAGGTTCCCGGGGTTTGTTGTGTTGTTGTTTTCTTGTCTTTTCAGTTGTACCGTTCATGTTCGAGAATCTGGGCTAACAGTGGACAGGCACCAGTATTTATAGATTTCCTCTCAGTCTTGGACTAATCAGGCTGTGATAAAACCCATGTGTGACCACTCCCTCCTCCCCTCAGAAAATAGACGTTCAGGTAAGACCAACGTCCTTTCTCCCTGCCTTCTTCCCCTTGCCTCCATCTGATACCTGGAAGCCTTCCCTTGGCGTGGCTCGCTCCTGGCCGCCGGTAAGGGATTTAAAAGTCGCTTCTTGGGGCTTTAGAGGCAGGACGCCATTACAGCGGCCATATTGGGGTCTCAATTCCTGCAGGCTGCATGGCCTGGGACAGAGGCTACTATGAAGCCTCGTTTTCATCCCTGCCTTCCTGGGTAGTCATCCTTTCTACAGCGGCAGCAGCAGCAAGGCCCTGCAGGCCCAGATTGACACCAGGAGGCCTGGAGCCATATGGCTTGCAAAAGGGGCAGGAAAGGTTTACCAGAGGCTGATTTCGTCGCATGGAAGCAGTGAGTGATTGGGGGGAGCTGTTTTTGGTCGCTGCTGTTTCTGGTGGGCTGAGCCTGGTGGAGCCCTGACCTGGTGCCATGGCAGATGCAGAGGAGAGGCCGGATTCCCCCCCCCCATTGTCCCCTGGAGAAGGGACCTCCAGTGGGGCCCGAGTGAGGCCCACAGCCTCTGTGAGATTGCAAAAAACTGCAGCAGCTGAAAAATCCTCCAAGGCCTTGCAGAAGGATGAGGAAAGGAGGCACAGGGCCCTGGAAAAGCAGGTGTCCAGGGCTGAACAGAGGGGTAGGCCTAGTTCTCCCTTGAGGTCTAGATCGCCCATTAGATCCAGGTCTAGGTCTCCTCACAGGGGGGATTCCCCAGTGTATCTCAGGGACATTTCACTTTCCCCCACTCTCCATGGTGGAACAGGGCCCCTATCTAAGGGATCCTTTTCAGTGCAGGGGAGCCAGGGGGGGATAGTCCCATCAGGCCATCATTGGCTCCACAGTCTGAAGGCTGTGCAGAAAAGGAGGATAAGGATTCCTTCGTTAGAGACATGGAGAAGCTTCCAGCAAGCATTCAGGGGTTTATCTTCTCTGCAATTTCACATGGAATTTCTGATGGGTTACAGAAGGGGTCTGTGTGACCCGCAATGGTGGCAAAGGTCCCGGGGAGGGGTGCCACTGCTCAGGCCAGGCTGAGGCCTTCCCCCTTGGAGATGTGCCGGCCTGTTCCTCCTTCTCTGCCTAGCAAGGGTTCCATGGCAGGGGATCAGGTTCAGAGAGAGGTAGATATGTCTGATGATGAGGATCCCTCAAAACCTGGGGCACCAGAATTCTCTGGTCTGGTTCCTCCAGATTCGTTCAAGTCATTGTTGCGCAAGGCCAGGGCCACAGCGCAACTGGGTGAGACGGAGGGCACCAAGTTGGGTGCCAAGGAGGGTGGTCCGGAGAAAAAGCCGGAGGATCGAGTTTACTCAGAGCCTCCTCCAGCGAAGGAAGATATACCTGCCCCTAAGTTGTTCCTAGAGGTAGTTAAAAAGCAGTGGGAAAAGCCAGGAACATTTCCCAACCCCAGCACCAGTGATAGGAGGTTCTTTAACATGGAACCTAGTTTCTCTGAGGCGTTGTAGATGCCCACAGTGGACCTTCCAGTGGTGGCATTGGCGTCCACGTCAACGGTAGTGTCCGGTAATGTGGTTGATTACTTGTAGGCCGAGGACAAGAAGGCAGAGCTCACCCTTCGTAAAACATTCCAGTTTTCCGTGTGGGCCATCAAGATAGCTGCCTCTGCGTCGTTCTTCAGCCCTCTCTCAGGCAGGTGATCCGACACCTCCTAGAGATTAGGGCAGTGGAATTGGTTCCACCGGACCAACCTCTTTGTCATTCCGAAGAGTTCAGGGGGATGGAGGGCAATTCTGGATCTTAAACTGCTAAATTTTCACTTAGTCTATAGAAGATTCAAGATGGCATTGCTTAAATCCATCTTGGCGGGGGTCAAGCACAGTGACTTCATGGCCTCCATCAACCTGATGGAGGCTTACCTCCATATTCCCATCTTCCCTGGCCATCGTAAGTATCTCAGGTTCTCCTATTTAGGTAGCCACTACCAGTATAGGGCACTACCGTTTGGCTTGGCGTCGGCGCCTCGGACCTTCACTAAGGTCCTAGACACAGTGGCAGCTTACCTCCGTGAACGCTCTGTCACGATCCAATGCTATATTGATGACATCTTAGTCCAAGCAGCATCGTTTGAGTGGGCGAGGGAGGATCTTTCATTGGTGGTATCCACACTACAGCGGTTAGGTTTTTCAGTTAATCTAGATAAGAGTTCCCTCATTCCCGCCACCAGGATTCCTCACCTGGGGACCATCATAGACTCTAAGCTGGGGAAGGTGTTCCTGTCCCACGACTGTAAAGTTAATTTGTTAGCCTTAGTTAGATAAGTTAGAAGTCAACGTTTTGTTCCTGTAGTAGTGCTCTCCAAATTGCTGGGGAAATTCATTTCTTGCATTGACATGGTGCCTTGGGCTCATCTACATGCGAGGCTGCTCCAGTGGCGTCTCCTGCTGCATCAGAGGTCAAACTCCAGCAATTCTGAGGAAAAGGTTCCAGTGACACCACCACCAGCTGTCATTGAGGTGGTGGCTCTCCACAGCGCTACACGAGGGCTGGGAGTTCCGGGAGCTGGAGCGCTTCATCTTGACAATGGACGCCAGCTTGTATGTGTGGGGAGCTCTCTTGGAGTCCCAGATGGCGCAGAGGCATTGGACCTGGTTGGACCTCCAACACAATATAAATTGGCTGGAACTGTGAGCGATTCACTTGGCATTGCGGCACTTCAAGGACCATGTTCAGGATCAAGATGTCTTGGTGCTGACCAACAACGTGGTGGCGAAGGCCCACGTCAGCCGACAGGGCAATACACACTCCAGGCTCTTCGAACCGCGGCGATGACACACGATTGCTCAGGGCGGAGCACATCACAGGAGTGAACAACCATCAAGCCGACTGGCTCAGTCGGGCCACGGTTGACTACGGGAAGTGGTTCCTTTCTCCGAAACTGTTCCTGGCCATCTGCTCCAGGTTTGGCCATCCGGAGGTGGATCTGTTTGCCACACCACAGAACGCTCCGGTGGATCGGTTCTTCTCTCAGTTCCCAGCTTGGGGGATGGAGGGAGTTGACTCGCTTTGGATTCGTGGCCAGAGGGCATGCTCTACGCCTTCCCTCTCCCTTTCCCTTCTCTCTGGGGTGGTTCGGAAAGTGCTATCAGAGAAGGCAGAGCTCATCTTAGTGGCGTCCTACTGACCACACGGGGCGTGGTTTGCGGACCTAATATGCCTGTCAGTGTCACACCCGTGGAGGATCCCAGGAAGGGATGTGGACCTCAGATAGGGGAATCTGGTGCCTCCTGAGCCACACAGTGTCTGCAGCTAGTTGTGTGGAGATTGAGCGGGAGCGCCTAAGAGCCTCCCAGCTTTCACAGAGAGTGATCTCCACAATTGAGGCTTCACGCAAGGGTTCCACCACTAGGATTTATGATTCCACCTGGCGGGTCTTTGCAGAGTGATGCCAGGTCTCAGGAGTGAATCCTCATGAGGCTTCGGTACCGCACATCTTGGAGTTCCTCCAAGATGATTTGGATAGGGGGCTCTCACATGGCACCCTCAGGAGACAGGTGGCGGCCCTCTCCACGATTATTTGGGGAGAGGGGCTCCTTCCACTTTCCCAGGTCCCGTTAATTAAGAGGTTTTTGAAGGGTGCGGGGAATCTCCATCCCCCGGTAGTCCACAGGTTTCCGACATGGAGCTTCACTATGGTTCTCCAAGCAATGACAGGAGCACCATTCGAACCTCTGAGGACGGTTGACCTGAAGTTCATAACCTTTAAGGTAGTGTTCCTTGTGGCGGTCACCGCAGCCTGTCACATCTCCAAACTGGGGGTGTTGTCCTCCAGGTCAGATCTTTGTACATTCCACAATAATTGGGTCATCCTGCGACTGGGTCCAATTTTTGTTCCCAAGGTTAACTCCCTTTTCCACAGGTCGCAGGAGGTGGTATTACCGGATTTTTGTCTGGACTCTTCTCATGATAGGGAGCGCCTTTGGCACCAGCTGGATGTCAGGCATGCCTTGCACATTTACCTGAGGCACACAGAGGACCTCAGGAAATCTGAGGCGCTCTGTTTCCTTTTATCTGTCTTCCCTCAGGAAAAGGGTGTCCTCCTCGGCTATAGGGAGGTGGATCAAACTGGCCATAGCATTGGTGTATGTGGTTCAGCACCTTCCGGTGCCCCAGGGCATCACAGCACACTCCACCAGGAGTGCGGCTACCTCGGTGGCCTAGGCCACACAGGCGCCTATCGTGGAGATTTGCAGGGCGGCTACATGGGCGTCCCTGTCTCCCTTTATCAGGCACTACAGGTTAGATGTGTTTGCATTGGCTGACACAGTGAGGTCGTAGGGTGTTACAATAGGTGGTAGCGCATGAGGGGCCCAGGACCAATAGTGCACCCCCTGAGGGACGTTAACTTGGGTATGTCCCAATCCTGGCTAATCCTGCAAAATTCCTCCGAAAAATGACAGTTGGTCTTACCTGAACTGTTGCAGGATTGCAGGATTAGCCAGGATTGGGTATTGTGATGTCCAATTGGCCTCGAGACAGAGTTAATTTGAAGCCACGCCTCTGTGCTCCTTGCTTCTGGTTCCCAGTTTCAACGAGTCAAGACCACTGCAAAACACCTGAAAACAAGTCATAAGGGAACACACCCTATCCCCTGAACTCCCCCAATCCCTGGACCAACACAAGGGCGGGAACCTGGCTAATCCTGCAAAACCTCCTAAAACAACAGTTCAGGTAAGACCAACTGTCATTTTATTTAGTTAATACTTTCTGGAGTAAAGAGGTTTGTTATCTAGTTAGATTTAATTGTATATTCTTTGTTTTATTTATGAGTATTTTATGGTATTTTATTTATGTTTTTGTTCCATCTGGACTGTGAAATGGTAAGAAATATCACTATTTATTCAGCACATTTGTATGCCTACCCATCTCACTCAGTGTGCCTATGAACAACAACCAGTAACAATTAAACAATATCATGACCATCAGGAAAAATAAATTTAAATAAAAAAGAGACTGGGAGAGAATAACAACCAATTAGATATAATCCAAACATCTTGCAGGCTCCTAATGGGATTCCCAAGCTAGTTGGAAAATACCGGTAAATATTTTAAGAGCTCTCCAGAAGTTATTATGGATAGAGTTAACCTCACCTTGCGGGGGAGTAGTATTCCAGAGGGCAGAAGCCACTGCTGAAAAGGCACGTTTTCTATGTCCCATCAAAGGGATACAGGTAGAGAAAACCCTTAAGCCCTTCTCCTGGACCTGCTGGGATGATAGATGTAATGGAGAAGAGGTGGTCCCTCATATAGCCTGGCCCCACTCCATGTAGAACTTTGAAGATGAAAAGCAGCACCTTGAATTTTACCCCGAAGCAAACTGACAGTCATTGTAGCTCATAGAATAGAGGCATAACGTGCTGTACTAAGGGTACACATAACTTGCCACACTGTTACATTTATTAGCTACTTTGATGTCTACATCCTGTTAATAACCAGGACCAATTCATAATTCTTTAATATGTAAATGTTGAAAAGTTCCTAAATTACTGGCAGGCTTTTACATTTACTTTATAATTTCTGTAAAGTCATGTGACCATATTGTGAATTACATGGAAATAATTCAATTGAATGATTTTATATAGTTTGCTGATTTCAAATTGTACATTAGATAGACATGGCCAAGCAACTTTTTTTTACAGCTTTAGAGCCACACTCTCCTCCCATTTTTCTCTTCAGGGGTTACAGTGTTGATTAAGCTGACATTTATTTTTATTTTTAAAGGAAAAAACAAATATATAGAGCCATGATAGGTAATAGAAGTTAATATTGTTGTGTCTATCTGCTGATGACAATCTTATATGGAAGATTTTAGCAGGGTTTGAGCCAAGGCTCAAGGCTCAGTCCTCCCAGAGGACTGGCGATCCAGTGACTCAACTGGAATAACTCACAATAAGAAATGATGGATGAAAGATGATGTTAAAGTTCAAATGTAAGCACAAATACAGTTAAATGGAGAAGGATAATACCGTCCTGCTGAGTCGACTGAGTTGAAAAGCTGGAAGAGGCTAGCAACAAGGGCATGTCTAAACAACAGCTTTGGCAGACTCGGTCCAATCAGCGAGCAGATGAGGTCAACCCATTCTGGATGCTATCTCCACCTAGATGGAAAAGCTATCGTTTTAATAAGAGGCATATCAGAGAGATATTGTAGACTTCCACAATAAAGCAAATATTGCAATAAAACAAGGTACACATTTTTTTAAAATCCCCAGTATATATTAAAGTTATGTTTACAGAACATTATATAGTCTATTAAGTGTCCAATAGTTTTATGTTTAAGTAAAACAGTGTTCATATTTTAATTAAAAATAGTTAATTGCTAAAAATGCTAATCCAAATCTTCAGCTAGATCTTTTTTTTTGCTAATCCAAATCTTCAGCTAGATCTTTTTGCTGCAAACTGCAATAAAGATATGCAAACTGCAGTGAAACAAGGTATGCCTGCATGAATGAGAGCTAAATGCATGAATTGGCTTAGACGGTAATGGGTACATATGAAAGGTGCACTTCATAGTTTGGTGATAATTGCATGCGAATGATGACTGATAATGAAAGAATTATATATGAGCACTGGCAGAATTTTGGAATTTTTTTTAATGCTTTCCATTAAGTCATGGGTGTCAAGCTCAATTTCATTGAAAGCCGCATCAGGGTTGTGTTTGACCTGGGGGGGGCTAGGATGGACGTCGCCAGGGTGGGGTGGCCAGCTCCACTTCACTCGTGTGTCAGGGATGCCTGTAGTGGCCTGAGCACTCTGCTAGTGAAATGGGCTCCCGAGCTCCATTTTTGCTGACAGAGCATTGTGGGCCGGTCATTTGCTGTTTCCAAGGTGGCCCCACGGTGTGAAGTACCCGTGGTTCGTCCATGAGGCCAATGTTGAGAAAAGACACGGACATGAGCGACCCAGATTGGGGGTCTGGGAGCCCCTTTTATTGAGATAGGACAAAGGCAGGAGGAGCAATCAGCAATCAGCATGTGATTTAAGACAGCCTGTCAAAATACAATTGCTAATCTACTGCTCAGGGAAGTTCTGTCTATATATTGTCAAATCCTGGACGTCGTTGGGTAAGGCACATCTAGAGTGAACTATCAGGATGTTATGTTATGAACTATCAGGATGTTATGGAGTACTATCAGGATGTTATGTTCTTTAGGACTTTGTTTTTTCCTATGTGGTTCAGCGTGGCTACGCATGCCCTGTTATGCACTGGACCATGGGTGACCCACACCTACACACGGAGTTATATGACAACACCACAGGCCAGATCTAAGCATCCCGTGGGCCAGATCCGGCCCCCAGGCTTTGAGTTTGACACCCCTGCATTAAGTGATGTGACTGTATAGATGCAAATATGACATGATATGCGAATATGATAACTGGTGAGAATGGAAGAAAGAGAAAAAAAGAGAATGCCCAGCAGCAAGGTTGGTGGATTTGATTACAGTGGAAATGGGTGCACAATTGGAAGATTTATAGGTTAAGTTGGAGAAAAAGATTCTTTGTAGTTGCAAAGGAACAAATCTGATGACATATAATTAATTTATCTAATCTGCTTAGAAAAATATATATCTGACAAATCTATTCATGTATACACCAAGCAAAGAAATGAATATAAAAGCATGATTGATTTGGGCTTTTGCACTTTTACCAGAACAGATGTAATTAAACATGAAGGTGTTGAAATGATTTGATATAAAACGAAGTGGGGAAATGGTACAAAGAATATGTTAGAAATGTGTATGGGAATGATAATCGTATGCCCAGCAATGGAATTGAAGAAATGCTATAAATGATGAAAAGGAAGTCACACCTGTGGTGAGAATGTGGGAAATTGGCAAGACTACAAAGGTGTAGATGATAGATGATGTAACTGTAGAAATGTTAAATTGTGTATGTAGCTTGCTTATGGAATGACTGTGCATCTTGTTTTAATGTTTGTGAAGATTTTATCTGCATCTGATGATTATAAGAATGCTGTTATTGTTCTCTTCTGTAATGAGAGTAAGTTAATTTCTATTAAGGGAATTAGTTTATTAAGTTTGCCTGGGAAAGCAATCGACAGAATTGTAGTGGAAAAGATGAGAAGTGGTTACTAGTAAAATGGGAGTGCATTTCAGCCTTATGCTGGGCAAGTTCATTACTGGTTGAGATAAAATGTCTAACAAAATGATTAGAATTATAATATGTTTGGAATAGGATTGGTCAGTGACTAAGACACTGAGCTTGTCGATCAGAAAGGTTGCCAGTTCGGTGGTTCGAATCCCTAGTGCCACGTAACAGAGTAAGCTCTGTTATTTATCCCAGCTTCTGCCAACCTAGCAGTTTAAAACTTGTAAAAAATGCAAGTAGAAATATAGGGACCACCTTGGTGGGAAGGTAACAGCATTCCGTGCGCCTTTGGCATTTGGTCAAGCCGCCCACATGACCATGGAGACGTCTTTGGACAGCGCTGGTTCTTCGGCTTTGAAACGGAGATGAGCACTTACCCCTAGAGTCAGGAACAACTAGCACATATGTGCGAGGGGAACCTTTACCTTTACTATGTTTTGAATGTATATACAGTTGAAGATTGGTTGATGAATTATGTAAGGGTAGTGTATAATATTAATAAAGCAAATGTAAGAACAGAATGTTTAGCCTCAACATTAGTCACAGAGTAAAACAAGAATGTGTAATATCTTTTTGATATTTAATGTAGTTATGGATAAAAACGGGGAATGCCTATGGTAATACTTGAGATATATTGGTTGGGAATATAAGTAATCCTCAATTTATGACCATTTGTTTATCATTCAAAGTGAAGACATTACTGAAAAAACAGACTTACAATCAGTCTTTGTACTTACAACCATCATCATGTCCCTACAGTTACATAATCAAAATTCAGGTGCTTGACAACTGGCATGTATTTATGGCAATTGCAGCATCTGAGATTCATGTGATAACCATTTGCAATCCTCCTGGGTGGCTTCCAGCAAGTACTCAATGGGGAAGCCAGATTTGCTTAACAACCATGTGATACACTTGACTGGTGCACAGAAAGACTGAGCATGACTCACTGAACTGCACCACTTGGTGACAGACATTCCAGTCTGAATTTTGCTAGTAAGTCAAGGACTACTTGTATGCATCTTTATATACAGATGATGTGCCTAAGAACCAAACACTTTGCAATAAATATTAAATTGCATGATTCAACAAATAATATGGATTTGAAAATCAATGTATCAAGGCCAAAGACAATCATATTTGACAGAGAAAAAGGAGTACAGTACTTGTACATTACACATAAAGGTCAAAAGATTTTACAGCAAGTGATTTTATAACTTTCAGTAAGATGTACTAAATATTTGAAAGTTCAGGGACAATTTTTTAAGATATGCAAAATGTTGACATGCGGGAATGGTTCATATCTAAAAGGAAGGAATGTTGCTCAAAATAAGCTCTACTTAGAAAAAAAGAATATTGATTCATACTTCTGTTTGAAGTAGTATTTTTTGTTGTCATTAGAATACATAGTTTGGGTTCAAGTACGCATAATAAGGTCAGTTAAAGGCCTGGGCAAGAGAGAAATAGTTTTATCAGGAAACCAAGCACCCATTTCGTGATCTGTTGCATAAACCCAACAACCTGGTCAGCTATTGAGCAAAAACTAGATTGTGCTCCATCCAATCCTGTCTCCAAGGAAATAAGAAATGACTAGTGGATGATTGTAGAAAATGTTCCACTGCTGTAAGCATTTGGTCAGCATGAAACAATCTTCAAGTCCTAATTAGCTATAGCAACTAAGTTATCTCCACTGCTGCTTGCTTGGCTAAAAGGAAAGGACCATTTATATGTCCAAAGTCCGGCCCGGGGGCCAATTATGGCCCATTTTCAAATTTCGAGTGGCCTATAGCCTCTTCTCCCCACCGGAGTTATTTGTTTAGTCTTTCATAAAATAGTTCATTTGCATTTAATGTTAATGGTTCGAAGAATGTCAGGCTGAATGGTCAGCCCCACATTTTTTCATCTCACCAAATCTGGCCCTCCTTGCAAAAAGTTTGGACACCCCTGATTTATATCATACTGTATTGTAAGCCTTACCAATACTCTCTTACCAATAGACCTCATAGGACACAGGTAGAATTGAGGTGTTCCCCAAAAGGGCAAATCTTAGATAATTAAGCATGATTATGGCCTTTCAGATCTCAGAGTGAATTGCTATGATTAGGTAGTAGCTGACTAGATTAAATTTGTTTTGTGAACATAGTGAGCTGCTTCCTGTATAAACAATGTATTTTGCTTAAGTATTAGATTGCTGTTGTTATTTTTCCAGTAGATTTTGTGATATTATTATGCAAGCTTTGAAAATGGTTAGGAAGATATTGCTTCAGCAAGCAGTACCTAGTTATTTTCTAGCCCTATTTTATTAAAACTTCCACCTGAATATGTAAAAATATAGCTTCTTTATTAAAGTTAATATGACTCTTAAAGGAGCCACAATTTTTATCAGGTTTGGGTAGAAGCCTGAAAAATTGGGTGCTTAGATGAACAGTTCAGAGGTGTTGTGTTTGTGTAAGATACAAAGTAATTAATAATTCCTGAGGTGCGTACAATTCAAATGAATATTAGAATTACTACACAAATACAGGCACAGAAGAAAGCCAAGCACAGGAGATATGGGTATATACTGGAGATAAATAATATTTTTTCTCTATACCTGTACAGCTACCTCCCTCCAATGTTTTCTATGCAGTTAAATAAACTGCTTTGTGCTTCTAATAAAATATGGGTTGTTCATTTATTTCAATAATTTGCATAGTCATCCATCTTGCTCCATGACTCTGGGCAGTTAAGAGAAAATTAAAAGCATAGCAATGAGGCTCAACATTTTTTTAACAAATGGAGAACGTGATAACATTAATACAATGCTGTCAAATTCCTTAAAAAGACTTGTACAATTATACAACCAAGCCATTGGGCTCACTTAGCATCTTAGCCAAATGCCTGAGGGAACATCCCAGTTTCCAAAGTTTCTGAATCTTTGGAAGAATCGAGTTCCATTGGACAGGCACTGTGGCAGTGAAAGCATATCTCTTGGTTCCACTAGATGACACTACTTCAAGAAAGAGATCCAAAGCACCCTTGTTGGTTCTTGGGTGATGAGCAGAAATGATCAGAAAGAAACAGTCCTCCAAATAACCCAGCCCTATGCCATGCAGGGGTAAAGAGACGACGGTCAGCACCTCAATTGCACCAAAATCAGCATTGGGAGCTAGTTCTGCTTGTAGAGCAGATGTCTTAGGTGGGCATATTTTACCCTGTGGAGCTTGATTATCTTACCCAGAAACTTCATCTACATATTGATAAGTAATGGGGAGGGAGTAGAGCCCTGTGGCAGCTCCTACAAACTCCATCTCAAATGAAAAGCTAACAGTGCAAAAGAGTTCTTCTCATTTCCATGTCTCAAATCTGAACAGATTTATCAACATCTTTTGGCTGAAACATTGGTTTCTTAAGAAAAGGATTGCTTCTTTCAAACAGATGAAAACATCTCCTCCCTCAAAGTAGCATTCACTACTGCATAGATCCAACCACATGTTATTTCTGGAGCGCCTTAACTAATGGACATATTTCTAAAACACAGGGAGCCAAATTCACAACTCTATCCATTTCATCAGGACTAACAGGCTTAAACATTTCCCAGGTAACAAAACAAGATTGTGATTCAGTGAGCTCCGTATGGTATGAAGAGGCAGAATCTAGCTGAATAAATCTAAATCTGATCTGACAGATACTTTGAAATAGTCCTTTTAATAGCCCTATAAGTGGAGTATTGGCTCACCCATTTTCTGGCTCAATGTTATAAATACTGTATTTATAATAAACTTATTTTGTACTTCCTCAAAAAAAATTTCCACGATGTGTATCTTTAGTGTGTATAAGTTACCTATATCTTAATTGTAAATATTGATACAAGAAGTCTGTTAACACAGATAATAATCCTGAATTTTGTTCACTTAAAGGGATAAAAGATAATTTTACTAGAGAAAATATTTTGAACCTGCTGCTAGCGGAGTTTAACTATGGTAAACTACAATTGGTTTTGTTTGCAGAAACTGCTAAATCAGAAACAATTCAAATTGTAGTTTTTGGTCTTCCACAGCTACTTCACAGTGGTTATTTTATAATGCAGTGAAAACAGATTCCCGAGTAAGCTTCTAGCAGAAAAACGGACAAAAACAAATAAACTTGAAAATTTAAAACTATATTCTTAATATTTGACTGGCCTGAATCTTTAGCAGCAGAACAAACTAATGAGGGGCTGGATTGTAAGACAACAAAAGCCAAACAAATAACTAAGGCAAAGAATGAATTCATTATTATGGTCAGAATTTTGAGGAAATGCACTCCCATGACACTGCTATAACCCAACACAAAATTGCTTGTTGATTATACTAAAACAAAGTTTGCATGAAATAAACATTTTTGCGGGCATTTAAACTGTCTAGAACACAGTAATTCAAATAAATAATTCTTTCATTAATACAAACTATATAAGGAAGAGATTATATCACTGCAGAAATGAGAAATACATACAGTAAATCTTACTTTTTTTAAATGTAAAAATTATAAACCAGAATTTCTACTTGGATATGCAAATTATTTTTAAAAGACTACTGTAATATACAACATAGTAATAATGATCACTATCAAATGGAAAAAAAGCTAGACACACTACTTAGAAGCACTCAAGACTGCAATCCTATATTCACACATGTTCAGAAATGTCTTAAAATTAACTCAGTTGTATTTGACTGAAGAGATTTACTAAAGAAAATCCACTTGATATAGCAATTTAGCAATTTAATAGATTTGTATGCCGCCCAATCCCGTAGGACTCTGGGCAGCTTACAGAAAGATAAAAATTAAAATTAAAAATAAAGAGAGATACAATTTAAAAAAACAACACACCAGACATTCCGTTTAAGTGGGGCTGGACCTTGTTCAACAGCCCCAGGCCTGCCGGAACAGCCAGGTTTTAGTGGCTTTTCGGAAGGCCGAGAGAGTGGGAAGGGTCCGAATCTCTACGGGTAGATCGTTCCACAGGGCCAGAACACCTACAGAGGAGCCGCCAGCCAGCATTGTCCAGTCGACGACACTCGGAGAAGGCCCAACCTGTGAGATCTTATTGGTCATTGGGAGGTATGTGGCAGGAGGCAGTCTCTTAGATATCCAGGTCCTAAGCCATGCAGGGCTTTAAAAGTAATGACTAGCACCTTGAAGCGCGTTCGGAGACCAATAGGAAGCCAGTGCAGCTCGCGGAGGATAGGTGTAACATGGGTGTACCTAGGTACACCCAATATCGCTCACGCGGCTGCACTCTGGACCAACTGTAGTCTCCGAACACTTTTCAGGGGCAGCCCCAAGTAGAGCGCATTACAGTAATCGAGCCTTGAGGTGACGAGGGCATGAGTCACCATTTGAAGTGCCTCCCGGTCCAGGTAGGGCCACAGCTGGTGCACCAGGCGAACCTGGGCAAAAGCCCCCCTGGTCACAGCCGTCAGGTGGTGTTCTAATGTCAGCTGCGAATCCAGGAGGACACCCAAGTTGCGGACCCTCTCTGAGGGGTGTAAGATTTCACCCCCCAGGCTAAGAGATGGAATGTCTGGACTATCCTTGGGAGGCAACATCAATAGCCACTCTTTCTTGTCTGGATTGAGTGCAAGCTTGTTCGCTCCCATCCAGACCCTAACAGCCTCCAGGCACTGGCACATCACTTCCACCACTTCGCTGAGTTGGCACGGGGCGGACAGATACAATTGGGTATCGTCCGCGTATTGATGATATTTAATCCTGTGCTGGTGTATGATCTCACCCAGTGGCTTCATGTAGATATTAAATAGGAGGGGGGACAGGACCAAGCCCTGTGGCACCCCATATTCAAGGGGCCTAGGGGTCGACCTCTGTCCTCCAACCAACACCGACTGCGACCTGTCCGAGAGGTAGGAGGAGAACCACCGTAAAACGGTGCCTCCCACCTCCCGTAACCGTCGCAGAAGGATACCATGGTCGATGGTATCGAAGGCCGATGAGAGGTCAAGAAGCACCAGGATAGAGGAATGTCCTCTATCCCTGGCCCGCCAGAGATCATCGATCAGCGCGACCAAAGCAGTTTCGGTGCAGTAACCAGGCCTGAAACCTGACTGAAAGGGATCCAGATAGTCTGCTTCATCCAAGGTCTGTCGGAGTTGAAAGGCCACCACCTTCTCAACAACCTTCCCTACAAAGGGGAGGTTGGAGACTGGGCAATAGTTATTAAGGATAGCTGGGTCCAGGTAAGGCTTCTTAAGGAGGGGTCTTACCACCGCATCCTTCAGAGAGTGCGGGAAAGATCCCTCCTGAAGAGAGGTGTTAACAATCCTCTGGAGCCAGCCTCGTGTCACCTCCCTGCTGGTCGAGACCAGCCAGGAGGGACACGGGTCCAGTAAGCAGGTGGAGGCACTCACCGCTCCCATGGCCTTGTCCACTTCCTCAGAAGGGACAAGTTGGAACTCGCTCCAAGAAATCCGATCAAGGCCCTCCCCCGGCATCTCGGCTGGCACTGTCCAAGTAGAGTCCAGGTCCGTCCGAATCCGAGCGACTTTGTCCGACAGAAACTGGACAAATTCCTCCGCTCTTCCCTGTAAAGGCTCTCCCGCACCCCTCCCTTTCAGGAGGGAGTGGGTTATCCTAAACAGGGTGGCCGGGCAAGATTCTGCGGACGCAATAAGAGTGGAAAAATGAGCACATTTTGCCGCCCGTATCGCCACTGAATAAATATTTAAGAATAAAGGCTCTTAGTTGTGTTCGGTGGGATTCGGAGTTATTAGCACTCCAACGTCGCTCTAGGCGTCTCTTTTGGCGCTTCATTTCCCGGAGTTCCTCGGTAAACCAAGGGGCCCTCCTGGATCCACTTGCGCGGAGAGGCCGCAAAGGCGCAATCCGGTCCAGGGCTTCAGCCGCCGCTGTATTCCAAGCAGCGACCAAGGACTCTGCCGGATTGTGGGCAAGAGAGTCAGGTATCTCTCCAAGCGCCGTCTGAAATCCCAAAGGGTCCATCAGGCGCCTGGGGCGGAACCACCTAATCGGTTCCTCCTCCCTGCAGTGGGGGAGTTGTTTCCGAAAATCAAGCCTCAGTAGGAAGTGATCTGACCATGACAAAGGCGAGATCTCAATGCCTTTCAATTCCAGATCACGTCTCCACTGTCCCGAGAGAAACATGAGGTCGAGCATGTGACCCGCTGTATGAGTCGGACCCTGAATTACCTGTGTCCATGGTTCATGGAAGCCATGAACTCCTGCGCCCCATCCGAGCGTTCGCCCAGAGATGGCAGGTTGAAATCCCCCAGTACTATCAGCCTGGGGAACTCAACCGCCAGTCCAGCTACTGACTCAAGGAGCACAGCCAGGGCTGTTGTAATGCAGCTGGGAGGCAGGTACATTAGAAACAAGCCCACTTGACCCCCTAGGTCCAACTTCACCAGGAGGGACTCACACCCGACAGTCTCCGGAGCAGGGATCCCATGAGGAACTAATGACTCTCGGATGATGGCTGCCACTCCCCCACCCCTTCTTTGGTGTCATGGTTGGTGGAGCACCTGAAACCCTTCTGGGCACATTTCTGAGAGGGGGACTCCTCCCTCGTGGCATAGCCAGGTTTCAGTAATACATCTGCCCCCTCGTCTAATATTAAGTCCCAACGAGGGGAGCTTTATGAATCACAGACCTGCATTTAGCAACAGCAACCTGAGACCAGGGCCCTGACATCTCTTGCCACCTGGTCCTTGAGTTGAGCTATCAGGGCCGGAAGGAGGGATCGCTGTGACGTAGCGAACTCTCCTTCCCTGGTAATGGCTAGCCCTGTAACTCCCGTCGTACCTGCCTCGCCCAACCATGACCGGGATGCTCCGTCCCATCCCCGTCGCCGTAGAACCCTCCTCCCCACCCACGGCCCCCGTTCTCCCCGGCAGGCCATTCGTACCATACACTCTGGGATGAGAGGCGGATCCGGGCCCCCATCCACTTCTGCTTCTGCACTCAGTGGAGGGGGCTCCAGGCCGCACTCTCAATCCCCTCATACATACCGGCCAGACATTCTCCTCATGCATACCTGACTAATATTAAAATGTTAAAATATACAATAATACAAAAGATAAAGAATTAATTTAAATTAAAAACACGTGGGAACATTCTCTCACCCATACATACATACATTCACTCCTTCACTCAGCAAACAAGAAGGACGCAGTTCTTAACTGTCAAAGCAGTTGGCGCAGATTGAAATAAATAGAGTTAGTAATGATGTGAGAGAGGAAGTCTTTGCGCTCTTAATCTTCTCCTCTGCAGAGTCCAGTAGCAGGGACAAGTTTCTAAAGTTTGAAGTGGCTGGGGGATCGACGCCGGTTGGAATGGGGGGACAGGCTCCCTGCCCACGTCCTCTTCGTCCCCCGCTTTCTCTTTCTGCGAAGATTGTGAACACAGAGTGGCATGCAGGACTCTCGGCAAAGCAAGAGGCCTCCATGGCCGCAGTAACAGCAGCCGGAATGGCGAGAGGAGAAAGCCCTTGCTCCGCATTGTTGTTCAGGATCGAACCAGAAAGCAGAGGAGAAGTAGAAGAGGGAGGGAGGGGTCGTGCCAGAACCAAGTAATGGCGATGAAAAAGGCAACAGTCGATTGATCTCAAGTGTCCCAACTCCCTCCAAGATGGTGGTTCTAAGATAGTGGTTCAGGCATCAGGCTAGAAAAAAGGAGACAGTGAGTTCTAGTTCCGCATTAGGTACAAAGTCAGTGGGTGACTTTGGACCAGTAATTCTGTCTTAGCTCTAGGAAAGAAGCAATGGCAAACCACTTCTGAAAAATCTTGCCAAAAAACCTGCAGGGACTTGTGCAAGCAAGCTCTGAGTATCAGACACAACTAAATGGAAAGAAAAAAGATATATTGGACTGCATAACATACATAATTAATATTGAATTTTAGAACTGCAGTTATGATGGTGACACATAATGGATTCTTCTTTTCGTATTGATACACAATTTGGTCTGGGTTCTTTTTCCAGTTGTTATAGAGAATGTGCTACTTACTATTGGTAGTAAGATGTAGAATTATTGTAAGCAGATTGATTTTAAGTAAAAACAAATTTATTTATTCATATAGTCCCTGATAAGTCTGGCATTTTTAATTTGGCTTTTCCTTTAGTTGTTTCTTGCATTGTCTGGTCTTCTACCTTTACAGCATATTTATGTTTTGGGTCAAGTGGCTTACATTTGTGTGCAGTAGTAGTTTCTTTCATGACCTTTGATTACTAATTACATGTAGTGTGTTAATGTCCAGGTAGAAGGCAATAAATAGAAAGCAACTAAAAATAAATTTACAGACATTTGGCTCATCAAATGGTAAAAAATGCCCAGAAAGATTGTCTTACATAACTATCAAGCTTCTATGCGTTCACTAACACTTGCACTTATATATCAAAAGATTACGCTCACCCAATTGTTCAGTCCTTATGCCCTCTTTTAAACCCTAAAGTTTGATTTGCCAGCCTACCAGGTTATACACACACATCAGAGGTTTGTATTCAGCTGGTTCTCGTCAGTTCTGGAGAACTGGTAGTGGAAATTTTGAGTAGTTCGAAGAATCAGTAAATACCACCTCTGACTGGTCCCGCTCCCATCTATTATCTGCCTCCCGAGTCCCAGCTGATCGGGTGGGAATTGGGATTTTGCAGTATCCTTCCCCTGGAGTGGGGTGGGAAGTTCCAGCTCACCAGATTGTCTTATATCAACCTACTGTTGTTTTTAACAATCCCAGAAATATTGACTTATGGTACTTTGCTAGCAAGTTATATAGTGTATGTCCCAACACAGTCTGTTCCCAGTTGTTTCTCCCATCTGAGCTGGTCAGGCAGGAGCAGCATGCTTCAAGTTCTGTTGACTAAGTAATGTCAGTTGATCAGTCCTAAATTCCTTTTCTGCTATAGCATCCGTCTTATGAAGCATTCTCCCTTCGGAGGTCAGGATGACCCCCCCTACCCTGCTGGTTTTTCTTAAGTCCTTAAAGAATAGCTCTGTGCCCAGACCTAGAGATTTGAGTTTTTACAGGGAGTTGTTTCTTGGTTCGTCTAGTGAACAGGATGAGTGAATTATACTCATCTGCTCTTTATTTTAATGTTTGTGTTGTTAGAAATTGTTTTTATTATTTAAATGTTGTTGGATGTCCAGAGTCATTTGATGAGATGGGTGACCATACAAATTGAATTCATAAATAGCCATAAACTTTTTGATATAGAAATCAGGTGTAGGCTTTTCTCTTTGAATTGATGATGAGTAAAGAAGAACAAAATAGTAGCAAAGAATCATAAATTGTTTAAATTAGAATGTAAAGAAAAGGCATGTTTGTGGATGAAGTCACTAGTGGCTCATAGGAAAAATAAAGAGTCATGCTATGTAAATATGAAGGTAAAGCTATAAATGGTTTTTACTCATGGTAGCTATATATTTTAAGAGCCAGTTTGTTTTAATGGTTAGGTTATCAGGCTAGAAACCTAGAGACCATGACTCCTGCCTTAGAAATTAAGGAATTTCCCTTCCTCCGCCATAGTCACTAAAATCTGCAACAGCAATATTTTTCTACACTGCATTATTTCAGTTCTTATGTTGAGGACAGGCCATATTTGGTAACATAAGATTGTTCCAATGGCATTGCCATTTTTGCATGCAAAAAAAGGATGATTCAATTCCAATTCTGCACATCGACTCTTGTCCACTGTAAAGAAAGTGAGGTAAATCACTTTCTGTTCTGCCAACTAAAAGGACTTGAAGTTGGATGTAGAGGACAGAGGCCATTTCTTTGGATAAAATTAGAAGACATAAAGTGATTGCCCTGCTTACTCAACAAGACAAAGCAAGTTTTGGAATTATAAGAAACTGGTTTTGTGAGTTTAGCTTCGAAATCTGCAAGAGAACAGAGCAACACAAACGAGTTGGAAAAAAGCATTATATACTACTTTTTTGAAAGATGAGTATAATACATTTCTATATCTTATATGACTATAATTGGATGATCAACATTTGATATTGTAGCACAACCACCTTATCTCCAAATTGTTATCATGAATTTACCACATTTTAAAATAGAATATATCAATATGCTGATTTTATGTTGCGTACAATGCAATTTTAGAGCTGAAATAGCAAGCTGACTTTAGATAAGTCAGCAATAAAGAAATCATGATTCTGGTTGCATCTTTTTCATCTACTATAGCACATTTTATGTAAAGGCGTAAGCTTTTGTGAGCTGACCTCATAGCCTATACATGGTACTCTCCTACAATAGATACGGAAATACATCAAATATGCTATCCTCATTTGTCCCAATTTTCTGTTTGGGTAAAAGAATGAAAAAAAAAATATTCTCCTGACTTTAGAATTTCTAGAAAGTTTTTTGCATTTTAGAAAAAAACTATAATTACCCTGAACTCTTCTTTGGGTTCCTCCAGTTGAATTTTGTGCAGAGTGCTGACAGACAAGGTATGTTCTCTAGCTCTGATCTGTTCTACATCAACCCTGATATGTAAATGCTATCATGTTGTTACTAGTACAGTATGAGGGCGATAATGAAGTAGGACAAGTTCTCAATCCTCATGTATGGAGGTCAAGATTAAGGAGTTCTTACATATTTTGGCAACCCATTTTACACTTGAAATGTTTAAGAACTCTCAAAATGATATTATCTTGAGTATTTTTTTTAGTGTGTTGATGAGATCGACAAACTCATTATATGCTCAAAGTTATGGCAGAGCCTGTCCCCCAAAAGGTACTCATGATCCAAAATTCTGACAGTTGTTCCCCCCGCAGTCACATGATCACATTTTGGGTGCTTGGCAACTGGGCCACATTTACGGCCGTTTTACAACAAAGTTGGTGTAAAATATTTACAGATGTCCTGCAGTCAAACATCTTTGCTGAAAACTGCCTTTTTATTTTAAGCAAAAATGCTCCTGTTGTGAACAATGGATTTATTTAATGACCACAGATTTTGCTTAACAACTGCACCGTTTGCTTGATGTCCACCACAAAACATCAAGTTGGTTATGTGGACGACCTTCTTTATGACTGTCACAATTTATGTCCATACATGCCAGGCCTAATCACAGTCATAAGCCAAGGAGTGTCTTACACCTATTCACTTCAGTTTCTGAGGCTCATTTCCTAAAAAAAACCATCAGTTCAGGAATGGTTAACTGTCCTAGAAGAGAACAGTTGGCTCAAGAGTCGTCAGAAGCTGCAAAAGTGCCTTATGCCAGGGAGAAGATTGACAAAGAAAACACAAACCCATCAAACCAAATTAGCAGAATTAAGATTCAAATAATCTCTGAAAGGTCAACCAACCTCTGGCCAAAAAAAAAAAAGCCTCTTGATCTTTAAGTGCCTAAATGGTTTCCTGGCAAATCCAATCTAGAGTATACATAGAAAATGCCGCAAATCTCATAAAATCTTAATTGTCAACCAGAAAATAGTTGGTCCCTTGAAAGAAGAAAAGCATTCATTCCACAATTCCATATTATTGAAAGTTTACTTCTTTGAAGTAAAGATACATTCATACATATATGCCACTGTTATAATTATTTTGAAGTCTTTTTGAGGAATAATATATGTATCCTTAGGTAAGTATCATCCAACAGATGTTATAGAATTATGTTACTGAAATGAAATCTTCATTTCTAAGATGACTTGTTTCTTAAGCAATATAAGCCTATAAAAACAATAAATTGCAACCATGAGATATTTTTACCACTCATATTGTTATTATAAATTATTAACTTAATTTAATCCTTTTCCCTTTGTCTTCTTCCTTCACGTCCTTATTAAATACCAAATTATTATTAAATATATTTTTGCATCTTTCAGATAAGAATATAAAACAACAAATAATTAAACTAACCTCTACTTGTTTGGAAAGAGCTTTCTCATACTGTGTCTCAGCCAGGAACTAATTACCTATTTTGTTTTTAAAATGTTGTGCCATTTTATATGGTGCTAAAAACATCTTGAGTTCTGAAATGCTTGTTTTCTCCTATAAAAATTGAAATGCTAATATTAGAACATTACACACATCAAACAAGACTAGAATATTAAGTACTATTTGTGCCATAGTATGTAGCAATGTGATTGGCAGTGAAACCTGATTAAATCTTCATTCAGCTGATGATAATTTGTCTGAATTAACTTTGTAATTCAGAGCTTAAAGTACTTATAATGTCATTTCTCCTTAAAATTGTTGTGCTTCTATAGAATAAACTGTATTTCCTTAATATTCTTGGGGGTAAAAGCAGTTACTTTTTAAAGAGGTTCTTGATTCTGTTCTTCATTTTAAAAATTAGCTTATATTTAGGCACTATGAGTTGCTTACTTAGTGGTTTAGTATTGTTAACTTGTAAGGAGGTTATAGTTTGTAAACTCAGTTGTGGACACTACTTGATATTTATTTTACTATGGATGATTAAAGAAGGCATAAGAATACTAAATATCACCTCATTACAAACTCATCATGCCTATAGAGAAATTATGCTTTTCCACTTTACATAATTGTTACTTTTGCAATAAAATAATGAGAAAACAAATAGGCATGAAATGAGCAATATAATCACTTGCAAATAATCTGTGCTCATGTTAACTTTAAATTCAAGTGTGGTAATATTTGAGAATTATTACTCAGTACTAATAGTTCTTATTAGCACTATTTTAAAGTACTTTGAAAAACAGAATAGAAAATGTGAAACATTTTAATAGATTTATGTTGCAGTTAATAAAATGCAATTAAGACTTCACTTAGTTTGAGTCATTTTTGTATGTACACATGTTGGGGTTATCTTTACCTTTGTATATGTAATATTTAAATGCTATTATAATAAGAGTGTATTAAATCTGTATCTTAACACTCAGGGATTCACAGCAATCAAACAAAATATAGTAAAACCAGTAAAGCATAAGAAATAAAAATCTTTATCAGGACTTCATAAAAAAATGAATTAATGTATTTATTTCAGCATTATTAATTTTAACATATCATAACGCCTCTTTTGCCTCTAGAAATCTGCCTTCATAAATTTGAAGGATAGGAATCAGTAACATGTTTATTTATATTATCCTTTATACAGATATATTTTGTGAATTTTATTACAAATCTAAAATGAACCTTCTCAGAGAAGAAGCATGAGAAGGTTTGAAAACTTATTATTATGAAATATAATAATATTGTGTTTGTGTGCTAATTATTTTTAAAATATTTAGTTATTTGCAAAAGCAATATGAGATTTCCAAATATTACTATGCTTAAATTATACCCAACATTTTGACTGTATTGTGCATTTCACACCCATTTGCTATTATAGAGATTAATCCAAGCATTTCCAGTACTATTGCTAAATTATGCACTCACAATACATGCAAACCCTGGTTTCTGGTTTGATAGTTAATTTGACTTCTAGTGTTTTAAAAACAGCCCTTCTGTATTATGACTTGGTTTTATGATTATTATTTTTTCATTTTTAAAGAAAAATACATTGATCTGACCTCAAAAAATACATTTATTATGACTATGAACATTTTTCAGTGGTTACTAGCTATATTATCTGATTGGAAAGAAGATGAAGATGAAAGATTCATTTAAACAAACATGTACAGTAGAAACAAAAACAAATTATGTGGCTTCTCTACTTTTCCCTTTGTTTTATGTATTGCTTCCTTGCAGCTTGTGCTACTTGTGGACCAATTCACTTGAATATTGCCTGATGAGTACATACAAATAATAACCATTGAAATAGTAATAAGGTACTGATTAGATAATCGGGATAATCCATCTCTTTATGTGAGCACCTGTTTTTCTTTGTTTAAGATAGTAGCAAGTTAATACTGTTGTCTTAGATTGCGATTACAGAATATACTTTTTTAGTGTTATTCACAGGAAACCTGTCTCAGTCTGGTACTGTTTACTGATTATACTTTGTGTGTTAATGTATAACATTTATTTATTTACTTTTGCTTTACAGTATCTGGAGAGGACCAAATGTGAACTGTGTTGACAGTACTGGATACACTCCATTGCATCATGCTGCTTTGAATGGCCACAAGTAAGTTTTCTGTGTCTGAAATAACTTTTTAAACAATCAGCCTATTAAAGTAGCTAAAACAAATAAACCCTGTAGCACTTTACAAATAGCTTCCTTCAAATATCATAAGTAATAGAACTCGACTATCATCAGGATTATGCAGTGCACTATGCCATATTATTGTTAAATGGATTTATTCAGAGATGTTGATATTTTGATATTCTAGACATGACTGCCACCGCCTCTTTGAGCAGGAGTCGTAAGTCCAGGAGAACCCGCGAGTTGCAGATCAGGTTCATCTGGGGTAGTGTAACCCCATCTAGAATTTACTTAAAGTCCCAAATCTTGAAGCTCTAAAGACCCAAAGCCATTTGCCAGATTATCGTCCCCATCCAGGCCCCCACAGCTCTAAGCACCACAAGAGGGCGGCACAGCATCACTTTGATCATCGGGGTAGAGATATAAAACTGAGTATCATCAGCATACGTACGTGTGCATGCTCATCTTCGTCAATCCAGAAAGCTTTTCTTTAGAGAGAAGAGGCAAATGAGTTTTCAAGATTCATTTTCTCATGCTTGTTATACATTGGTTATAGTGGGATGATAAATTTTGAAATGTAGTTGTTACTTCTGCAGTCCAGAGAAACTGACTATTGGGTGGCATATATATTTAATAAATTATTATAATGTTTAGTTTATGTGATTTAACAGGGGTTTTACTAAAATCCTAAAATTTCTTTAGTTACTTTGCTAGGAGTCTAGTTGAAAGCGTCCCCCAAACTTGCGTGTCCAGATTCAACCTGAACATGTCCAAATCCACAAAGGCTTATGTTTATATTTTTCATATTTAGTTTGTACTCAGCTAGTACTCAGTGGCCTCTACTTACAAACTCTGACGCCAGTCAGATATCACCAGTTTTAAATCTGTGTATCTATCTCTTTCCTGCATTTCTTTCTCTTAAAATTTAATCTTTTGTCATCGTCAGTCAGTACCTTAATTTCTCAAGTTTATTTGACTGTTCTGTCTTCTATGCCACTATCTATCCTAGGCAATGCTATGTGAGCTGCACATTTTACAAGCATTCCCTGTAGCACCTCATTCAAGTCCCTAATAAATATGTTGAATACATGGACGAGGCCTAAATCTTACAGCATCCCACTTAATTTTCATTGTGGTTCTTCTTAATGAATAGCAATTAACAAACACCCAATGTGAGTTTTCAAGCCAGCAGTTTATTCATTTAATTATCCTTCTAGCCAGCCAACATGTAACTAGTTTGCTAATCAGAACATTACACCCTGTTTTAACAAATAATTTGCTGAAATCAGAAAATATTGGAACTGCTTTACTAATTCTCAACTAAAAATAATATTTTCTATTCCCCTATAGGGAAACAAAATTATTAGACTTAAAGTTGCATTTTAATGAAGTTTTCCTCTTTCATGGTTTTCTTCTTTTTATTAACGTGTTGTTGTTTAGTTTTGTTTTTTTAATTGAGCAGCAAATTATTTCTCTGGGACTGAAGAGTACAGTACTTGCCTTTCATATCTATATATACAGTATTCTATACTGAAGAGCTGTTATTAGTATGTTTCTCAGTCCTTACATTGGCTAGAAAGTTGCTCTTTACTGCCATTTAGAGGCTACAAAAATTGTTTTTCTAGAGTAATGAACAGACAATGCAGCTGTGGATTCTGTGTCCTTTTATAAACAGTAAGTTCAGTGTTTCATTTTCAGCATTTGTTAAGGTTTACCTCTCCTCCACTTAACACTATCATTGGCTAAACTCAGGTTGCTCAGAGTCTGTTCTTTTTTTTTTTTATCCAATTCTGTGCCCTCCCCAACACATTAGCAGTCTAGAAGAACAGGCTCTACAGCTGTTCCCTTGCAGCTGTGTAACATAAGAACATAAAAACATAAAAACATAATTTGCATCTTTGAGAAAGAATGAGCATTGGCTACTTACATGCTTTATTTTGAAAAAATAGTGATCTTTGCTGATAATTTCTTTACACGGTTGTTTCTACAGGTAAATACAAGTAAATAAAATATGCTGAAATGGTGAAATCAAAAGCTTTAACAAGGATAAGCAAGGGCCATAGGAACCTTTGCAACCTTTAACAAATAAATTTAACAAATAAATAAAATAAAGTGTACTAGAAGATTATGTAAAAAAAACTTCTATTAAAAGTGCCTCAAATCTTTCAGAGGTAGCATCTGCCTAAGCTGGTCCTTTGGTGATGACTGTGGCTTGGGCTTGTCCAGTTATTTGTGCTGAGTTTCATTTGATTACTCCCAAGGAAATGGACAGAGTCCTTAGGTTGATGATTCTGTTACTTACAATGTTAGGTTCTATCCCTTCTGATTGGTCAAGGCCACCCAGAGAGGTGACATATAGATAGGTGGTATGTAGCTAATCTGTGGTAAATGTTTTTTTTTTAATAATAGGGGAGGTACCATGCCCCTTCAAGGAGACAGTGGTTTGCCCCTTCTCAAGAAGTTACTACTGGACATTTTTTTCTGAATCTCTAATGTTCCTTTTTTGAGGGAGACTGTTGAGGTGGTAGGTTTATAATTTCAAAGGGCTGTAGAGGAAGCAAATTATCTGGACCTGTTACAATTTGTTTTCAGGCTGAGATACTATATAGTAATGCAATTGATCACACTGGATAACATCTGGTGGGTTTGGAATGGGGATGGTGTATCCATTTGACTTCTCATTGGTTTTTAGTACCATAAATCATAGCATCCTTCTGGACTGCCTGAGATGTTGGGAGTAGGAGGTCTTGTTTTTTTAGTACTTCTCCTTTCTCCAAGGAATGGTTCCAATTGGCATGTGAGGAGGAGAGGTCTGTCTTCAGGCCTCTGCTTTTAGGGTGCCATAATATTAGGATACTATCTGTCTGTTGTAAATAGAAAATATGTCTCATACAGACACAGCCCATTACCTGGGTAGCAGATCATGCATATCTCCATCAAGATTATCTTTATTACTTTCTACAGCATGGGTCTCAATTGTACATCTGTGATCTGGACCATCCAGGTGGTGCTGGGCATGTGTCTTACCAGTACCTGGAAGCTGCAAAAGTCTGGCTAGAGAAGATCTGGCTTCAGGCCACCCCTGACAGGAGTGAACGCCTGTAGTTTTTTAGGCTACCCCGTATCTGTTGATTTGCCATCTTTAATTCTGGCTAAGGTTATCCTTTTCTAGTCAGAGTTGGTACACACTGCAGTTCCACTTTAACTCAATGGCAGCCTAAATAGCAGGTGGCAACTGTAGCCCGAAGAGCCTTTGCGCAAATGTATTTTATGTGCCAGTTTAACCTATTCTAGATCAGGAATCATTGCTTATGTCTTTGCTGCCTCCCTTTTCCAATGTGTTCTACATGGGCTACCTTTTAAAGAGTATTTGGTCCAGAATACTATGGCAGGGACATAAGGAACTGCACTGAAATAACATCTATGTAACACTGATGCTGCATGAGCTGCATTGGCTTCCAGTGGACTTTGGTTGAATTTAAAATGCTGATTATCATCTTTAAAGCTCTAGGTGGCATAGGGGCAAGTTACTTGTGGGTCTGCCTATCCCTAAAGGTTTCTGTTCATCCCTCTAAATCTGAGTTGTCTTATGGTACTTTGGAATTGTGCTTTCTCTGTCATGATGTCTGTCTTAAAGGAATAGCCTCCTCTTAAGAGATGTGGATGCTGTTGGTCTTAAGGAAAACAATCAAAATGTGCCCCTAGGGTTAGGAGGATAATGAGGCTGGCATGATGTGTTTAATCTATGGATATGAGTCTTATTAGGGCCTCAACACTGTCTTTTTGCTTTAATGGTTCTTAGTCATTGTATTTTTAGTCTTGTTCACCACCCAGAGTTCCTTTGGGTAGTTGGATAGCAATATTAATTTATTAAGAAAATAATCAAATAAACTGTATAACTAACTCATACTTGGAAAAAAATAATGTTCATTCTTGCAAATTAGATTTAAACACTTGTCCACTTATAGATAATTTGAATAATAGAATATCATTCTTTATTGGCCAAGTGTAATTGGACACACAAGGAATTTGTCTTCGGTGCATAAGCTCTCAGTGTATGTAAAAGCTATAAGTGATAAATCATGATCATAGTCTTCATAAAATACATTCATCATAAATCATAAGATATAACAATAAGTGATAGTCATAGGAGACTAAATAAGCAATCAACATAAATCATACTTGGAAACTAAATAAAACATATTGTAAAGATACAAGCAACAAAGGTATAGTCATAAGTAGAAAAGGAGATAGGTAATAGGAAAAATGAGAAGAATAATAGTAATACAGCCTTACTAAATAGTTCCTAATGCTTGACCCTAAGCCTATTTACATAGATACTGTACATTTCATTAACTAGGTTGAAAGTTATCTCCCAGAGTAGATGGCAGCCTTATTTTCTTTTGGTGGATGAACAATAGGCTGTTTTCACTTCCCAGTTCTTAAGGAACCCTGGTGAATATTTGAATTTGGAAATATTTTCCAAGTAGACTGTATACAAACTGATATTTTTATTAACACATGTCCAATTTACTATTTGATTTTGATTGTCGTATCCAGAATTCTTCTGAAATTTCATGGCATTATTCCGTCCTCAGGGATGTTGTGGAAGTTCTGTTGAGAAATGATGCATTAACGAATGTGGCTGACTGCAAAGGCTGTTATCCTCTCCATTTGGCAGCTTGGAAGGGAGATGCTGAAATAGTGAAACTGCTAATACACCAGGGACCCTCCCACACTAAAGTAAATGAGCAGGTCTGAATACGTTCCTCTTTTTGTGCTCTTGATGATCTTACAACATTTGTTATATTGTTCCATAGGAGGGGGTGAATACAGCATCTACAAGGGTAAATTTGTTGTTTGACATCTTGCTTGAGAAACAGCTAAAGGTTAAATGCTATTATTGTTCAGCAAATATGAAAAAGTGTACCCTGAAAGCTGTATTTTTGGTTGATCAGATTGAGAACTGTAGAAAAGAACAATGGCTAAATTGGTTTATATTCAGTGGGAGGATTTTAACCATTATTCCTATACTCCACCCCCACCACCCACCATGGTTTCTGGAAATTTGAAATCTGATGTAATTGGTACATCCGTTTATTTTTGTGGTGAAGCAATTCTAAACAGCTTTATACTCTTTGCCATATTTTGTAGCTAGCTTATACTGCTTTACTACTTATGCTTAGTAAGCTAATCTTGTGCAGTTAACTACAATACAGCTTTCAGATATTAATAATTAATTTACTAAAATGCTGTGTTCAAATGGAAGAAAAACAGTAATTGTTTCTGTTGTTTAAAATGCTGCCATTTGACTTGTATGATTGAAAACTTTCTTGTGTACAAATGTAGACATATACACCTCATAGTGCTAGTATTGATTTGGAGACCAGGTAAACTCTTACAATATTGCTCCAAATTAAACTGGGGCTGGTATTTGGAAAAACAGAAATATTGGGAATATTAGTAAGTTTTCTCATGAAATTATTTCACTTGCATTTTTAGTTGTATGTGTGCATTTATTTATTATGATGTCTACACTGCTGAATTCCTATTCCCAGAGGTTGAAGTAGCTTATGGAAAGCCAAAATAAAGGATCAAAAATCTATCTCACATAAAACATTTAACAGACATTAAGTGACACCCATGGAGATAGGCTAAACCTCCACTTCCAAAAAATGCATTTTCTAAAAAGTAAAGTTTTCAGAACCCTTTAGAAGACCAATAATGTTGAGGAACACTGGGTATCCAGCTGTAAATTATACCACAGAAAGGGCATCACCAAGAATGAGCCCTCAGGGGTTTTTTGTCTACATAACATTTTTCTTTTGGAAAGTAAAATTATTTGAAGCTATGTATTTGCTTCTAATAGGAAGCATTATCCATATTACCTTACTACTTTAGGCCAAATTGCAACCAAACTAGATCTGAACAACTTGTTCACAGTTAAAGTTAAAATTCCATTTCTATAATAGACCCCTGACTGTGAGGCTTATTACCTGAATTAATAAGGAGTATAGCATAATCTCTTACAAATATTCAAAGAAGTTCCTTTGCTGATTAGTAATATTTTTTGTGATTGTATAGCCAAATGTACACATTCAAAAGTTTTTAGTAATATTGTTTGGAAATCTTTTTTGTCAGACATTGTTTATTGTGCTTCTAGGAAACAACTTTGTCAATCATTTTAGTGTTAACATTTCAAATTTTATAATGCAATTTGCAATTCTTTAATAAATTGGATGGGGCCATATGAAAATAAAGGCTCTTGCCATCTATAGCTAGTATGAGGCCAAATATTTGTAAGATGTCAAAGTGAAGTGTTAAATAGAGAACTTAAGATATTTAGTTGAGCTTTGCATGTTGATCAGCTATTGACAGCTGGAATGGCTAGTTTAATTAATTGCTTTTCATTGGAATGAAATATTATCATGTTCTATCATTTCTCCCCTTCAGAATCACTCACTGCTTTTTTACTATATCCTGCCATTTCATCATCACATTTTCTTTTCCTCTCCTTTTTGTAGAATGCTCTTGAGATCAAAGAACTCAAAAAGTACGGCCCCTTTGACCCTTATATCAATGCCAAGGTGTGTACTTCGCTGACAGGATTTCACTATATCATTACTCCAAGTTGTATTTTGGTGCTTTCAGAAGCCTTGTTATCTAGTTCATTGCTATTGCCTATTTGGGAATGGCCGTGGAGGACTGAAAATGCAATCTCTTTAATGTGAAATTTGTATTAAGCCATGTTAGATTTGGTAAAAGTTTACTTGATGCTTAACAAGGTCTACCAATGTTTTGACTTGGTAGATTTGGGGTACTTGTTGATTCTCAAATCAATAATAGCATTCAGAAATATAAATTCAAAACATTCTGGTATTGTTTCTCTATTTAATAAGAAAGGGAATAATACTGATTATGTTAATGGTATACTGTCCAACAAATGTATGCATTCTTAGCAGTACTGAACTTCATTTTGCTAATAGTGATGATGCTACATAACACAGAAGAGAACTATTTTTGTTAGTGCTTGTGTGAGGACAACAATGCCTTTATTGTCTGTGTGGATGTATTCATGTATCCATTTGTGTGAAAGTATGTTCATTTTTTCTTATTTCACTCGTTTCTTTTTCATATCTGATTGTTTCTTTAACTGAATATGGCCTATTCTTCTGCTTATAGTAATTATCAGGAAAAAAACAGAAAAGCAAATCTAAAAATACTGAAAATCTTAAATTATTTCACAGATAATCTAATATAACATATAAAGAATCCTAAGTGATTCCTTGTTATAATGAATCTCAAAAGAAATATTTGTTGTAAATTATTATTTTAATTTTTACACCATCAAAGTGGAGCACCTTAAATATTGATTTTTAAGGTCTAAATCAAATTGGGCTCCATGGATATGGTTTTAAATATATTATTATCCAAGTTGGAGATAAATAGGGCGAATTACCTTAAATTACATGCTTTTATAAATTCAGACCATGGTGAATATAGTCTGTAAATGTAGGGTAAACATTAATGTTTGATATGGTAAATAATAATATGTATTAAGATTCATAATGTTAAAGTTTTGATGAAGATTGCAGCATCACTGTGCTTTTGCTGAAATTTTCCTATATGTCTATGACAGTTTTTGGACATTAAGGAGTTGTCATATTCTGTCTCTGTATTTTTCAGTCTAAAGTAGTTCAACCCAATGGTAAATACTGAAATGGAAGTGTTTAGATATTTAAATCAGAAATTGAAATAATGTTTTTAAAATCACTGTAGAAAACTACCAATTTAAATACTTAGTAGTTGGTAATACTTGGTAGTAATTGATTGAATTGTTTTTTCTTTTTGATAATTCATATATTTCTTTACTATAACAGTTTAAATGTTTGCACCTAAACAAAGGAGTATAATCACTTTTGCCATAATGGATTTTTATTGTAGAATATGTATCTATATTTAGCTAGGAAATTAGTGAAATTTGTGATTGCCTTGGCTATTTCTACACAACTTAGAACATTAAGCAATATAATTTACTTAAGTACCAAAACTGGAATCAAAGAATTCTAAAACTAATTTTCTGGGTCTGAATAGATGTTTTTTAAAATTCCAAACTGTCATTTTTAATTTGTGTGGTGTTAAAAAATCTGTACCACAAATTAATAATAATAAGTCACTATCTACAGGTGAAACTCGAAAAATTAGAATATTGTGCAAAAGTTCATTTATTTCAGTAATGCAACTTAAAGGTGAAACTAATGTATGAGATAGACTCATTACATGCAAAGCAAGATAGTTCAAGCCGTGATTTGTCATAATTGTGATGATTATGGCTTACAGCTCATGAAAACCCCAAATCCACAATCTCAGAAAATTAGAATATTACATGCAATTACTAAAACAAGGATTGTACATAGAACAATATCAGATCTCTGAAAATTATAAGCATGCATATGTACTCAGTACTTGGTTTGGGCCCCTTTTGCAGCAATTACTGCCTCAATGGCATGGAAGCTATCAGCCTATAGCACTGCTGAGGTGTTATGGAAGATCACAATGCTTCAATAGCGGCCTTCAGCTCTTCTGCATTGTTCGGTCTCATGTCTCTCATCTTTCTCTTGGCAATGCCCCATAAATTCTCTATGGGGTTCAGGTCAGATGAGTTTGCTGGCCAATCAAGCACAGTAATCCCACGGTCATTGAACCAGGTTTTGGTGCTTTTGGCAGTGTGGGCAGGTGCCAAGTCTTGCTGGAAAATGAAGTCAGCATCCTCATAAAGCTCATCTGGAAGGAAGCATGAAGTCCTCCAAAATCTTCTGGTAGACAGCTGCGTTGACACTGGACTTAGTGAAGCACAGTGGACCAACACCAGCAGATGACATGGCTCCCCAAATCGACACAGACTGTGGAAACTTCACACTTGCAGTGTGTGCCTCTCCATTCTTCCTCCATACTCTGGGTCCTTGGTTTCCAAATGAGATGCAAAAGTTGCTCTCATCAGAAAAGAGGACTTTGGACCACTGAGCAACAGACCAGGTCTGTTTTTTTTTAGCCCAGGTAAGTCGCTTCTGACATCGTTTGTTGTTCAGGAGCGGCTTGACAAGAGGAATCCGACATTTGAAGCCCATGTCCAGGATCCATCTGTGTGTGGTGGCTCTTGATGCACTGACTCCAGCCTCAGTCCACTCCTTGTGAAAGTCCCCAACACTTTTGAATGGCCTTTTCCTGACAATCCTCTCCAGGCTGTGGTCATCCCTGCTGCTTGTGCAACTTTTTCTTCCACACTTTTCCCTTCCACATAACTTTCTATTAATGTGCTTTGATACAGCACTTTGGGAACATCCAACTTCTTTTGCAATTACCTTTTGAGGCTTTCCCTCCTTAGGGAGGGTCTCAATGATGGTTTTCTGCACAACTGTCAGGTCAGCAGTCTTTCCCATGATTGTGATTCCTACTGAACCAGACTGAGAGACCATTTAAAGGCTCAGGAACCCTTTCAGGTGTTATGGCTCAATTAGCTGATTAGAGTGGGACACCTTGGGCCTAGAATATTGCACCTTTTCACAATATTCTAATTTTCTAAGGTTATGGATTTGGGGTTTTCATGAGCTGTAAGCCATAATCATCACAAATCACAGCTTGAATTATCTTACTTTGCATATAATGAGTCTGTCTAATATATTAGTTTCACCTTTTAAGTTGCATTACTAAAATAAATGAACTTTTGCACAATATTCCAATTTTTCAAGTTTCACCTGTACTTGTGAATATACCTTATATATTTATTTATATATAATTTATTTATATATTTTTACAGAAACAAGAAAAATTAGATAATCTTGGTGATACATTTTTCCATTAAATGAAAAAGAATGTTGTTAGGAGTTATACATTTCTATAAATTGTCGCACACTATATGGCCCATTATAATATACATCTCATGATAAAATGTTACAATTATGATCCACAAAGCATTTGATCATTTAGCTAGAAAATGAATCTTTTAAGTGGTACCAAACTGACTGAATGAAGTTAAATTTTAATACAGTAATTATTTCAGGAAAATGTCATTCTTGCCACATGTAGTTTTCCACCATTTTCTTTGCAGTATAGAGTTTATGATGCTTTTTAAAGGATTTCTTAGTTGGTTTTATTCTTTTCTGGGTGGAAGCAAAAACATGATCTGTAAGCCATCAGTGTCTCTGAATATGATCTAAGTAAGTTATAAAGCAAACCCCAAAATGCCAAAAGTACAAAAAAATGCCCTTGTTTTATTCTCTGTAATCTTTAGTAGAAACTCCAGCACAGCAAGCTGAAAATATAGAAAAAAGAGTGCATACCTCTGGTTTAGTCATTGTTTTGTTTCCACCAAGCCAGATCCCTCTAGAGAGCATTAATGTCTACTTAAATAAAAGATATTTTAAATCTTTAAAAGCCTGAAGAGGAAAGTGAGATGAATATCTTTCTACAAGGCTATTTTCTAAGTCTTTTATAGCTTAGTATTATTTTTAATTTAATTTAATGAATACTATTAAAATCAAACATTTAAAACTAATCTAGCCCAAGAAGCATATTTCTCTAAGCTCACTTGGAAGGCTAAACTGCATAGAAATTAAGATACAATAAAAAAAATGTTATTTTAAACAATATTTCTGAGAGTTATGCTGATCTTCCCCATAGACTACATCAGTGATGGTGAACTTAAAGGTGTGGCAAAATTGTGTGTATGTGCATGCCCACATGCACAATTCAATGTGCCCCACCCACCTGCGCATGCACATGTGAGTTTTCACCCTTCCCAGGTTCTGGAGGTCTTGAAGCCTGGGGAGGTGAAAACGGCCTCCTTCAGCCCCCCCGGAGGCCCTCTGGAAGCTGGAAACGGATCATTTCTGACCTTCCGGTTGGCCCATTGGCCCTGTTTTTTGTCTCCCCAGACTCCAGAGGCTTTCCTGAAGCCTGGGGAGGGCAGAAACAGCCTCCCCGGCCCTCCGATAGGCCAAAAATCAGCTGGCTGGCACACATGCATGCCAGAGCTGATGGCTCTGTTTCCAACAAATATGGCTCTGCGTGCCCCCTGGGGCACACATACCATAGCTTCGCCATCACGGTACTAGATCAATGTTTCTCAATCGTGGCTTGAAGATGTGTGGATTTCAACTCCCAGAATTCCCAAGGCTGATGGGTATTCTGAACTAACTGGAAATTAAGCTTTTCATTTTACCACTCTTTTTTTAAAGTAGTGTAAGTATTAACTACTAGAGGTTTTGGTTGAGAATCAGTTATAGAGTTTGAGGCATGAGGCTAGAAACTGGAAGACTGCGAATTGTCATCCCACTTTAGGGGCCAAGACCATCTGGGGACATTGGACCAGTCATTTTCTATCAACCTTAGGAAGTATGCAATGGCAAACGATTTGTAAAATCTTATCCACAAAACTGCTGGAACTTGTCCAGGCAGTTGCCAATAGTCCACAAACACAGAGATTTTTGCTACTTCTAATAAGGCACACATAAAAGTAGGAAAAATGCTTGTGAACGTTTAGTTTAATGGTAGCAGGCATTTCAGTACAGACGAGGAATGATAGTTAAACAGTGCACTTTGACAAATTGTTAGACATTTGTGCATTTTCTCAAATTGAATTACATATGTACATTTATGGTTAAAAGGTACTTTGATTTGACTGTCAAAAGAACCCCCGCTATACACCAATTACTGAGATTAAATGTATGCATATTCAAAATGACTTAACCTTTTTTGAATGCAAAATGTATCAAGGAATCATGATACTTAAAAATATAGTATGATCATACATTAAAATTGTAAATATTTTTCTAGAGTTAATATAGTTAAAATTACCTCAATTTAAGTCACTGCTTTATCCTTTCCCTCAACTATTTCTAGAGTTTCTTTGGGTTTCTTTGCCAATTATGATTACGGTCTCACTTTTATGGGCTTCTGTTTAATATTTAGTGCTTTTACATACAAATTATTACTTTTGTACTGTACCAATTGCAAATCAAGTATACATTGGCAACTATTAGTTCATATATCCATGAAAAGCATTCCTTAGTCTTCAAGATAAATGGATCAGTGGGCAAAAGAAGAGCTGTTTAAGCTGCGGACCACTATTTTGACTTTTGATGCTACCATTTCTTTTCTCCTTTTTCTCTTAGAAATTATAGAAATCAATCTCAGACATTTTCAAAAAGACTTGCTTTTAAAAAATCTCAGTTGGGTTGTAAGATTTTTGCATTAATAGGCTAAAGTTTTTGAAAGAATCTGAGCCCTCCTCTTAATGTGTAGCAATTTCATCCTATTTTCTAATGAAGATTTTTCAGATTTAAATTCTGTCAGATGGGCAGCTATTTGGATATACAGCCGGATTTGAACAGTTGCAGATTTCCCTGATTTTTAAACATGGCATCCAAACTTCTTAGAATAGAATAAATTAAAAATAATTGTTGCCACAAACTTGAAATCAAACATGGGCTTTATAAGAGTATATAAAATTTTGCATTTCAGGAGTACCTATCTTCAGGTGTTCTTGGCCAGAAAATTTAAATGTCTAATTACTGACTTAGTTAAAAGAGAAATGAGAATTTGAGGGCAACAGTAAGATATTAATCATATTAATCCTTTTTTTCTAAAAAGGCTGGCCTCGTTTCTCCCACAAGTAAAGCAGGGGAGGCCTAGTTATTGCTGGGATAACAAAGGGTCAGGTAATACTATAGGTTAGACTGTGCAATTGGAAAAAAAATCTTGGAAGATGACAGTGGCAAAATACTTCTGTACTTTGGCCAAAACCCTGTATCTATATATCCATAAAATCCCTAGGATTTGAGCTCAGTTTAACAGAGAACTATCTTTAGTCCAATTGAGGCTTCCCCCCTCCCCCGATGTTTACTGATGTAGTACATTATGCATAGTTTGTAATATAATGTGGCTAAAAATTACCACGGTTCTTCATTATCTTTCATTAAACCCTACATCTTAATTATAAATCCTGAACCATATGCTTTCCCCTCTATTCATGGTGAGATTCTCTGCATGCTGCTGAATGATGCATTACCTCATTAGAAGCACCTTCACTATAAATCTGTTTTTCCTTGGCAAATGTTTGACTTGAATTGTTTCTTTGCCACGTTGGAAGTGTCCGCCTCAATTTTTCAAATGTTTGTGCATGTCTGTCATTGTTCATAGTAACTTTCATTTGTACATTCCATTTTTTAAGCAGTCTGACTGTTCATCTATTTCCTTTCTGTTTCAGCCAGTTTTGTTATGTGCCCATGAGACATTGAACATTGTTGATACAGCTAGAACAAAAATAAATCACAACATACCTCTGTTATATTTTGTCCAGTACAGTACAGCTTTTAAAGTTTTAATTTGTTTACTTTTTATCAATTGAAACATTTCTGGTGAAGCCAGGGTTTTGTTTATGTACATTTAGCCATTATAATTACACACAAAGATGCACTTACACACACACACAAACACAACCACACACCATTTAAATGTTTAAAGACACTAATAGTTTGAATGAAATTTTTGTATTCATATAATATCATCTAAAATCTTTAAGTACTTAGGTTTACACCTAGGGTTTAACCCAATGCTATTTAATACTTCAATGACTTCCTGATTTATGAAGTCCAATTTCAAAAAAGCATTTGGTCACATGAAAGAGCTGTTTCTTGACAGGTAATTAGTTTTCATAAGTTGATAATATTAGTCATAGTTTCCTGATAGCAGCGGCCCTTTGTATAAAATAAAAATTAAATATAATAACAACATAATATCCGATTGATTAATAAAAGGTGAATTCTCCAGAGAGAAAAAACACAGTTATGAAATACTATATTTATTATCAATTTATTGGTTTGCAAAACCTAAGTTTGTAGACATTATAGTAACATATTGAATGGATAAGTAATGCTTGTTGAGTTTTAAAAATGGAGAATATTATAGCACATTCGAAGTAATAATCTCAAAATGCAATAATAGATATTTTTTCTATAGAAAATGTCTGAATGTGTGCACATATAAATAACAATGAGACCATGATGTACTCACTAAGCCACTGCATGCATAGTGGAAAATAATTGGAAGAGTTTTAATACATTTATATTTAAAACAAATGTTCTGTTTGTTATAATTGTCTCTAAGCTCTAATGGCTTTTATATTTATGTAATCTTAGAATAACGACAATGAGACAGCATTGCACTGTGCAGCTCAGTATGGCCATACGGAAGTGGTGAAGGTTCTTCTGGAGGAGTTGACTGATCCTACTATGCGCAATAACAAGTTTGAGACTCCTCTTGATTTAGCTGCTCTCTATGGGAGACTAGAGGTTGTGAAGATGTTGCTTAATGCTCATCCCAATCTATTAAGTTGCAATACTAAGAAACACACTCCCTTGCATCTGGCAGCTAGAAATGGCCATAAAGCTGCTGTTCATGTACTTCTGGAGGCTGGCATGGATAACAACTACCAGGTATTTGCTTAAATTTGTGTGTGCAGAGTTTCAACATTAAAGTAATGTTTCAGGATCAGATTTAGTATCTCCCTTTTCAATAAGAACTTTTCTAATCACTGTTTTACTTCATCATATGTTTTAAAATCCCAATTATATGCTGCTCAGAATTGGCAAATTGAAGCAGCCTATAATCCCAACAAATACAAAAGATGGTTAAATAAGTTTATTTTTAATTCCTGTTAAGTTTGAAAGTTAATAGACTTATGCTTTGAAATTGTTTCAAGTTTAGCGGGATCTGTTTTACTCCAGAAATCTAGGTTTCTTCTAATTCTCAACTATATTTTCAACTGGATTTTATCTTTTTTTGTTTCAACTTGAAAGGGAAATTCAGAGGGTTTTTTATTAGTTGTAATTTCTTATTGATTGATTATTAGAGTGAACAGCCTGTATTTTTAAAGAAGCTGGTTTTTAAATTGGAATAAACGGTAACAAATAGCTTATGTTTGTAAAGCGGCTACCTGGACACACTCTTATCGTTTTCTGATGGATCCTCAACTCATGCTTTTTTACAGACAGAAAAAGGCAGTGCTTTGCATGAAGCTGCTTTGTTTGGCAAAACAGATGTGGTACAGATATTGTTAGCTGCAGGTGAGGATCTTTTAAACATATTTTTGGATTTCCTTTTTTGTTGGTGGTCTTAGTGTTGTAAACATTCAGCAGCCTTAGGCATACTTCTTGAGAATGAGCAACATAATTTAATTTAAATCTTTCACCTTCCTTTTTAAATTGCTCCTTCAAGCTAAAGCCTCATGAAATTTAAGTATAAACTAGGAAAAGTAACAAGAGCTGAGCAGGAATTGGTAGAACTTCTGATTTGATTTGATATCAGAAGGTTGTATACTCCATATTCCCTTCTGAAATTTTATTTGCTTTCACCACAATTGAATTTTAAGATATAATCTAACATATATTTATTTATTTATTATATTTTAAGTATTCCTATTCTGCTCCATTTAAGTATAGGTTTATGTGCTTCTAATTAAAAATACAATAAAATAAACTTCTTAAAATTATAATAAAATATAATTTAAATAAAAGCACTTCCCAAATTAAAAATGTTTCTTCTAAAATTAAAATTCTTCATATGGCATAAGGGCAGCTTTAACCAATAATAATAATTAATGAACATAGATGTAGGACCAAAATGTACATTTAGGAGAAGGAAGTGATTAAGGCCAAGTTACGTTTCTACCACATTTTGCTATATGAGTATGTGCAACATTTCTGAATTACTGTATATAATGTCAAGTTTCTTTCTGTGTTGAAGGCATTGATGTGAATATAAAGGATAACAGAGGCTTTACCGCTTTGGAGATTGTCAGAGAACTTCCTTCTCAAAAAAGCCAACAAATAGCAGCTCTGATTGAAGGTAAATAATTAAACATAAAAGAACAGAGGGCAAAAGTAGAGAAATAGGAAGCACACTAACATCAGACGCTAACAGCCATAAAAAATGTGTGGGTTGTTTTTCAGTTAAGCAATTTCTAAAAGCTCTACATTGCTCAATTAACTACAATGTGGATACAAAGAAAACTAGATTGAGCAAAAAAAAAGATGTTTTCCCTTGTTTTTTGTACTTCCTGAAAAATTGGTATTAAGTTGATAGCTTCCTGGTTCTTACTCAATTTGATAATTGTCTCCTCAGCATGTATTTTTATCCCATTTGAAATTGGTTATGGATGTAATGCATCCCTTGTTTATTTTTGAGATTTATAACCTCCAGGTCAGACACTTTGAAAGTCATCTATATTGCAAGATGCACAATAGCATTAAGTAGGCAGAGGAAGAAAAGTAAAATAGAACCATTTTCCAGCCATAAATTGTTTGCAGATTAATGCATCCTTAATAGATGGGTTTTTAAATAGGATCATTTTTAATGATGGATTAGTGAAAGGGCAGTGCAAATGCATCAGGACTGAGATACAAAACTGGGAATCACACAGAGAAGTATCTTCCCTCGTGGCCATTTAACACTGTTGTGGAAGTGGCCTTCACTAACATAAGAAAAAGAAGAAGTCTTTATACTTGGAGAGAGTACAGAGGACAGATTTAATATTGTATAAACCCAGTGTCAGCGTGTCAAAAAGAGTTTAGCAGAAGCAAGGGTTCCCCCCCCCCTATTTCCTTCCCTTCCACTGTCCATTTACTTCACAAAGGCCCTCCTGAATAGAGTGAACTAAAGCAAAATGGAAATCTATGAAGATTAGAGTCATGATCCATTAAAAAAAAGGTGGTCCTCAACAAGAGGTGATCATTTGAAATTATAAATTTCTGCTGAATAGAAAATCATCCTCTGACAGAAGTTACAGCTGTTGCAGTGCCCCGTGATCCTGTGAGCAAAATTTGAGCACTTAGCAGTGTGACTACTCTTATGACTGAGGGCAGTTGAGGACCTCTTCCCCCACTCACCTACTTCTCCCTCATCTCAGTGGCTCATTTGGTCCACTAGCGCAGGTAAATCTGCCACAACCCTGGAAGCCTCAGCCTGCTCCCTGTCTACTTCTCCCACCCCACCATACACAGGGCCACTTACCTTTGCCTTTTTGTGAAGCTACTGTCAGGTGTGCTCAGGTGTGCTACTGTCAGGTGTGCCAATGCGAGTCTCAGTCAGACAGCTAGTGAGCATGTTGTTTCTGAAGGCTATAAAAACTGGAAAGAGTCTTTGTAACCTTTAGAAACATTATATTTGCTAGGCTAGAAAACTAGTAAACATGATATTTTTGAAGGGTAGGAAGAGGCTGATGCTTTTTCCCTGATTGTTCTGAAGGCTATGAAGACGTTCCTTCTAGCCTTCAGAAACACCCTGTTTCCTAACTGTCTGGCTACACCTTCAGAATAGTTTCAGTGTGTTAGCCTTTCTACCCTTCAGAAACATTGCGTTCCTGGCTAGAAAGCTGCAAACATGATGTTTCTGAAGGGTATAAAGGCCAGCCTTCCCGAGTTTCAGAAAAGATTGTGTTTGCTATCATTCTAGCCAAAAAGCTAGCAAGGACTACTTATATTAGTGAAATGACAGCTTTGTATTCACCCATAGTAAATATGCAGAATGTATCCAAATATATGAAAAGTAGATTACTGTATTTTTTTTTTAAGACTTCAGGTAGCAAATATCTTACATGGCACCTAATTTCTGTTGTTCCTTTACTTGTTTTATTTGTTCAGACTGTACAACAAGAAAGAATCTTGCAACAGCAGAAGAGAAGTTATCATCGCCTTTAACTGCTTCCATTGAAACTTCTCGGATACCTCAAGGTAAAATATGAAATGTATTAAATTATTTATTTAATAGTAATGTTATAAAAAAATTCAGCTGCAACAATGAAAAACTAATATAAACTAAAACATAGTGAGGGGGAGCGGAGAAAATTGACATGATAGAAAAGTAAGAAAAAATAAGAATATAGTTTAAAAAGGATATATAAAGAAATGATTTCTGTATAACAATTATCACCTTTTCTTAAAATACAACAAATGTTCTCTTCTTCCCATAGCTCAGCTCTTATCTACAACTAGTTCCTTAAAAAACTTGTCATTTCAGTTCAGATATACTCTCACTATTGAGATGACTCATGGTACCGTTTCCACCTGAGCTGATTTGCATTATAAAGAACATTCTGGAATGACTTCCACAATATTCCTACACCATCTCTTTCAAGAACTTTAAACAGATATTAAAAATAATGTGAAAGAAGATTTTTTAAACAAATCCAATGTATTTCATTGGTGATATGTAGGGGTCAAGTACTAGTTCTCCCTCCACTCCCTTGTCAAAATAACTGCAGATCTGAACAAAGTATATTAGGACTCCAGTTCCCAGTCCATATGCAAAGATAATGTATGAAGTAGAAAGCTATGGAAATAATGAAATCCACCTTTTATGCCTCTGGCATTGTGGAAAGGAATAATTGTAGCCAGGGTTTCAAAACAGAGTTTGTGAATAGGATCTCTACAGCTACTGAACATGTATAGAACTGTTTCTGATTTAACATGTTTGCTTTCTTTAGGAAATGTGGAGAAAGCTGTGACAGACTTGATAACAGATGTTGATAGCAAGCCAGAAGAATGTCCATATGAAGTACTATACAATGCAACCTCCTGTCATTCTTTGGACAGCCTAGCCAGTGGAAGATCCTCAGATAGAGATTCAGTGAACAGAGAAGCGGAGATGACTGGTATTAAAGTGACAGCAGTGAGACCTGTACGTAGCCTGATGTGTGTTATCTTTTTCTTTTTATGGAAAATAGGCTGTGATATGAAAGCAGGCCTCCAAACTTTCAATAAGTTAATAGCCCAGCTGTACAGTTTGGAAGTGATAGCAAATAATTGTTAAGGGCTTTGGTTACTGACTACCTGGAACCCATTTGTCCTGTTATGAAATTCTTGCAAGAATTATTCCTTATTCACAATGTAATGGCTATTTGAATTTAGGTTCATTTCTACCACTATATATTTTTGCTAGGGAATGTAGCTCAGTTTAACCATTCAGGAGCAAGGGGAAAAAACCTAGAATGTGACTTTCCTTTGAACAATTTTTCACCCAGTTTTCTTTGGATTAAAACCACTCTACCATAATAATCCTGAATATTAGATTTGTTTGCACCATTTTACTATATTAATTGGCCAGCAAATCAGTTTGTCATGGAATTTACGGATTTAATCCAGCAGGGGGAGTTTAGAGGCTTTATAGTAGTTTCTCTGAAAGCAGCCAGCTTTATTTAAATAACCTATTCGAGTTGGTAAGAACAGTACTGTATTGGATTTGAGCATACTATGGAGTATTTATTGCACATTAAAATAAGGATGGTTGCAGTTTATTATAAATATACAGAGTTAAACATGAATTTGTACATGCAACCCAAAATATATGCAGATTTATTTTGAAGTTATCAGTGGTTGGCAGTATATTTTAAGATTGAAACAGTTAATGAAACAGGTTTAAAGACAAATTTAAGATGTTTTTATGTATGCAATATGTGCATATAATAGCAGCTTTTAAAGTGTTTTCTTTCATCAATATTAACAATATTGATTGGTTTACTGATTAATTGATTATGTGCCATCAAGTCTGTCAAATCTTAGCAACCACATAGATTTTTCTATTTGACAAACTAACTTGGTCTTTCGATGGTGGACTCTTCTTCACTGTAACTGACTACATTTACCTTGCTCTAGGTCATTTTCTTCTTGTCTTCCCCAGCATTAGAACCTTATTTAGAGAGCCCCATCTTCACATAATGTATCCAAAGTAGCATAATTTGAGTCTGACCATTTCCCTCAAGTGAGAACTTGGGGTTGATTTGTTTGATTCTTTTTGGCTGTCAATGGTAATCCCAGGAGGCTACTCAACATCAAAATTCAAATGCATCAATTCTCTTCCTATCCTGCTTCCTCAATGTACAACTTTTTTCTTTTGTAGAATATCACAGGGAATACCATTGCTTGCACAATTCTGAATTTTGTAGGTATAGATACATTACGGCTTCGGAATGTTTTTTCTAAAGCTTTTATGGTTACTCTATCAAGCACTGCCTACCAAGTCTGTGAAATATTTATTGAATGGAAATTATGCCAGTTTTGTTATTAGAGAAGTTGCATACCAAATAGTTAGGACATCTGTGTGGTCCACAAAGTCCAAGGGAAGATAAGTGACAAAACATAGGTAATGCAGGCTGTCCACTTTTGTATTTTATTATAATGTTGCATGTAAAAAGATAAGGCACAGTTTGTATTCTGAGGCCATATCACGTGTTTCATCATTTTGATGAAATCACTTATTTGCTTTGCTGCAGTAAATATATTATGGTTGCATCAAAAATGAATTTTAAATGAGGCATTGATGAGTATCTTTTCAAAATTGTAGAGAGAGCGTCCACCACCTCCTGCAAAACCTCCCCCTGATGAAGAAGAGGAACATGAAGATAAAAAACATGATGCATCCTCAGTGGTAAGCATCCTTATGTGTCCTCTTTGATGTTATTGATGTGGAGGGAATGGCATTAATATATCTAGAGCAGTGTTTCTCAACCTTGGTGACTTTAAGTCCTGTGGATTTCAACTGTGGAATTCTGGGAGTTGAAGTCTACAGGACTTAAAGTCACCAAAGTTGAGAAACACTGATCTAGAGGGTAATGTGACATATATATATATATATATATATGTTTTCTGAGGTTTTCGCGGGTGTTAGTATGTAGGTCTCTAGTTGTTCGGTTTTTCTGGAAACTCCTGGAAACACCAAACCTGAAGTAGTCTGAAGCAGCCTGAAGATGACGAATGAGACTTCGTCGAAACGTCGCCAAGACATCTCCAATTCTACGCGGGAGAAAACCCGAACAACTAGAGACCTACATACATACATACATACATACATATATATATATATATATATATATATATATATATATATATTTTTGTTAGTAGTTTTAACTGCCATATCAGCAGGCTCTGGACAGGGTTTTATGCCATGGCCTGGTTTGCATCTGGCAGTCCCTTAGAGTGTTTTCGATTGATATATATGGATGCTCTGTAGTAGGTATCTAATATTACTCTATAAAGTGGAGAATTTTTAGTTGATATGTAAATATGTGCTACTTAAATTGTGCTTCATTTCTTAGTTGCTGGAAAATTTTCCTTTTGAGAGAAAGTGCTCTTTTCACAATATAACCATTTTTAAAAATTAATTAATAACAAGAGATGGAACTATTATTAATTTATGTCTGTGTCTGGTTAGGGTTTGGTCACCAAAAGAAAAAGTAGAGGGAGCACAGCTGATGAAGAAGAAGAACATCCTTATGAACTCTTGCTAACAGCAGAAACAAAGAAACATGTTACAGTAGATAAAAAGACAAAAGGTAAAGACTGTTATTGCAAACTGTACCTAACTTGTTGTTGTTGTTAGTTGCGAAGTCATGTTCAACCCATCGCGACCCCATGGACAACGTTTCTCCAGGCCTTCCTGTCCTCTACCATCCTCTTAACTAGCTATCCCGAAAACTAATTTTGGCCAGAAGCTGAGAAACTAAAACAATTCCAGTTTTTCTTTTAAGTTAGAAGGATTGACTTGTTTTGTGTGCCCAGCTAGCATTTTTTTTCGATAACACTTTAATTAAAATATTCTTACTTCGGTAGCTTCCGGGTAACAGAAAGTGACTCAAACTTTTGATGTATGTTTATTATAGAAAACCAAGCAAAGTCTATGGTTAATGTAGCCACGGTATTTTGAAAGACACCTCAGCTATTTTGGAAATTCCTCCTTGCTCTCTCCCAATTTGTGTGCTCATCCATGTGCACTTTCCTCTCTTCATTTTGCACAGTTCCTAGCAAATTCATTCAAATGTCTCTCTTATTGACCTAGGTAAAGTATCCATTGTTCTCTCATATTACTGAATTCTCACATCTTTAAGAGCCAGCTAATGTGATTTGTTTATGAAACAATCTTAGTTCTTTGCAAATTGTATTTTATAGGCTGCTTTGAGGGTACTTCATATGTTCATTTTCCAAGCATGAATTCATACTGTAAAAGAAAAAGGTTGGATTGTTTCTATTTTTCTTATACACACTAATGGTTTCTCAATAATCTGATAAAGGTAGAATTAATAATGAGAGCTATTGCTGTTGAAAAGGTAGCACATTAGATTTTGTTCATTTTGACTTGATATTAGTCCCATCATATTTTCAAGTATAGATATTTGTTCTGGCTCTCCTCCGTCCGGTAATGAACGCAGGCACAGGCTTAGCTGTTTGCCACGCTTTATTCACAGCAATTATAATCCTGTTGGCTGAAAGCCCAAACACGACTCACTGGCAAGAAGGTGGCAGCAACCCAGACTCCAACAGACGCTGGAACACAAGGCAGACCAGACAAGGAGTTCTCCAGATTACTACGAACGGTTGTGTCCTGCAAAAGGACTCCTCCCAAAGTCTCTTCTTATATACTCTTTTGGGAGGGGCCAAGCCACAACCACCTGGGCTTGATTTTCTCTTATGAGTCTGTCTCCATAACTGCTGCCTCTGTTTCTTGGCCCTACTTTGCCTGGCGTCAGGGACACACTCCCTTTGACTTTCACCACTGCTCCATGCCTCAGGCGCCTCCTGGTAGCCAACCAGCCTCTCTGGTCCCTGCTCTGAGTCGGAACCCTGCTCAGGTCCTCCATATCTTCCATAGCAGAGTCACAGGTTTCCTCGCTATCGGAGTCCATCAGCAGCTCCAACGGCTCCTGCTGGGCCACAAAAATATTAGGCATAACATTCTTTTTGTTTATTTTTTCATATGAACATATGAAGTCATACCAATTTTCTCTGTTGTAATGATTGATTTCAGTGGATCTTGTACAATATTTCTTAAGTAACCTCAGAGAGAAATGCCTACTTAGTTTAATATTTTCTCCAGGAGAAACTAATTCAGTAGCTGGATAGCTTTTCTAATTTCTTTAGTTCGTAAGTATATGACTTTAACAAGCAATTGCAATACTAAATAATGAGAATTAAACTAAACTCTTAAATAGAACATTTTTCATTTGCTTCATAAAAATAGCATGACTTCTGAATCATACATCCTCATTTATTAAAAAGAGCATTATGTGAACAGTAGGAGAAAATAATCAAATTTGGAGAATTCCCATCTGAATTTAAATCATACTTCAATATTGTAAAAATGAGTTACAGCAAGGCCTCAGGTCTCATGATTCCTCATTCTCTCCCATAATTACAATATTTTATTATCCGGAGCTTAGTTCTAAACTATAGCTAAAATTTACTGTTTTGAGATGTCCTTTTGACACTGAAATGTCTTTTTTGAATCTCTATGCATCACACATATCAATTATGCACATTTTAGAGTCATCAATGGAAACTTTTTGAACAGGTAGGTTTTTTTAAAACTGGAAGTGCTCTCTCCAATGTGCATGTTCCTTTTCTCATAGTTTCTTTTACATTACTACAGAAAAAGCAACAATATCGGATCCTTCTCCATATTCATTTGTTTAGCTGAAGACAAATTCCCAGGTTTCTTTTTTTTTTCAGCATTTGTCTTCATCATCTGCATTTCTCATTTCAAGGAAAATTCTATTCCCAAAAAGTTGGGTGAAGAAAGTAATTCAGAAATTAACTTACACAATAGATTGTGGGCTACACGTCTCATTTTGCAAGCACTCAAATTGCCCCAAATATATTTTTTTCTGACTAACATTCTTTGAAGAGAATCATATTATCAGGAACTGCCTTTGTTTCCAAAAATTCATCAAACCGACTACCGGTTTTTCCTACCTGCATTTTTACCACTACTAAATTAGTACTTCCAGTTTTTAAGAACTCCCAGCATGTTGTTCTTAGCAACTGTTTTTACAACCCTCTGGTCTTAGGTCCTCAAAACAAAATTTGCACTAATTGTTCTTGGCTTAGAAACTGTGGCATCTTCAGAAACATCTGTAGTTTTGTCGTCTGAGAATGGTCTTCAGACTCTAGTACTTCTAGTACTCCTTTATCATGGTTCCTATGAATAAGAATTCATACGTATCATGCACTGCTTTTTTGAAATATTTTAGGAACAGGTTTTTTTTTCCATTGGAGTCCTACCCCATGCAACATAATATTATCTAACTTAATTTATTAAATTTTGAGGCCACCAACTCCCAAAAATCTCTCAATGGCTTACAATGTTTAAAATACATAACTTAAGAAACATGACCACCAAAAACTATTTGTGGCTCCTCCTATTTCCTCATTTTTACCTGCCCTAGTGCTGACTTCTAAAAAGTTCTGGCTATTGATGCCTGCAGCAGAAGTGCTTGACACCGATGGCACCATTTCATAAGTATATGCATTGCAGCAGTAGACAACCATCAGATCTGTCACTTCCTGTGCATATGGAGGATTGTGAAGGGTTGTATCTTTAACATTTGTTCCCATTCTCGGGCTTTCACTGAACAGCAAAGAACAGATTGTCCTGATTTTAGGCTTCTATCTGGGAACAAGCCTCTTAAGAAAGCAATTAAGCTAAGTGTTAAAGACCTGATTCATTCCATATTTTCTCCATTTATAAATGTAAGGTTTGGAACAACTTCTTTTAGGAACCAAGGAAAAAAGTTCTTTATGGGGGAGGTCTGGGGAAAAAAAAACAAGGGAGCCTCTAGTATAGTGGTTGTCCCATGATAATCCCAGGTTCCATTGACCAAAAGATCATGTATCAGTTTTGAGCTCTGAGTCCCTTCTTAGAGATATTATTGAGTCCAAACCAACAACAACAACAGAAGGACAGAACCAATATACAGGATAATTTTAATTCTTGTTGCCTCATTCTCAACACAGAAGTTCAGGACCAGTTGAAAATTATGTGGCCATAATTCTAACACCGCTCCAATGCTGATCTCTCTGATCTAGTAGAAAAATTATCAGTGCTGACATTAAACACTATCATCACTAAGAGATCATTCAAATGCAACTTATCTCAAAAAACAAAATTAGAGACAAGTTAACTGCTTTGCAGTCACATTATTTCAGTGCAATGGTGTCCTCACCAGCTTGTTTTAGTATGGAGGCTCTTCCTTGGTTCCAGACTCTTATACCTGCTCTTAAAATGCTGTGACTTATAAATTGGCAGGCACTAAATTATTTGATTAACTCTCTCTCTTTCCCAGTACAAACACACCGAGGTAGTAGTCACAATCCAGCTTCTTGCCCTTGGAGCTTGCTGCTCCTAAATGTATATAATTCATTAATTGTAATATTATATTAGTTATAATAAGATCTTATAATAACTTCCTAACTATAACCTATCATCCATCCTCCCTTCTCTGCATTGTAATTCTCTTTGCAAAGTAAGCTGCAAAATGAGTGACAGGTCAGATGTTCAAAACTTTGCATTGAAGGCTCATGATGCCCTCCAGACATGATTATTCTTCGTTTGAAAGGCAAGCATTAAAAAGGCAGAAAGAATACTCAGGCTTCACACAGCACTCTGAAACATTGTGTTGCTTTTACATTCAGTTTACTATTGCACTTTACCAGTAAACCTACTTCAAAATGATTTGAGAAAAAGGCATTCTGTGATGGCCCTCCATCCTGGAAGAGTCATACCTCATATTTTAATTAATATGGTATTGAGGAATTGCCCCAACTTCACAGCAGATGGTCAAGTCTCTCACTTTTGGCTTTCTGACTCCAATGAATGGCCATTACTGATACTCCCACCACCTTTTGGGATTCAATTGTAGGAAGCCATATCTTCTTTGGAAATAAGAGATTATAAAACTGGTGCTGCTGCTTCCGCATGCCAGGAAGGCTGACCAACACAGTCATTAGATGCAGAGTTCAGAGCAGGAAGTAGCATTTTCTCAGTATAGATAGTCCTCAAATTACAACAGTTTGTTTAGTGACCATTCAAAATTACAACAGCACTGAAAAAAGTGACATGACCATTTTTCACACTTGTGACCATTGCAGCATCCCCATGGTCACGTGAATATAATTCAGATGCTTGGCAATTGACTCATATTTATGATGGTTGCAGTGTCCCAGAGTCATTTTTGGCAACCTTCTGACAAGCAAAGTCAAAGGGGAAACCAGATTCACTTAATTACCTGTTAACTAAACAACTGCAGTGATTCGTTTAACAAATGTGGCAAGAAAAGTCGTAAATTGGGGCAAAACTCATTTAACAAATTTCTCATTTAACAACATAAATTTTGGGCTCAATTGTCATAAGCTGAGGACTACCCGAACTAGCAGATTATGTTTTCTTGATGCTGGAACTTTCAACCTTATGATTGAGAAGCAGACACAACTGCTTTAAGGTCTTGTTTTCAGTACTGTTCAAACATGATATAGCTACTGTGTTCATTCGTATGCATTATTCTTTGGTCTCCAAACATGTTTTATCAAGTCAAAGATTGTTAATACTTTTGACACACCATAGCCATTTTTCTCTTTCAATCCTGGCACTATGGAAAAGAGGTTTTCAATACTGGTCATATGGAAGAGTTTACTCTGCACCAGTGGATAAGGAATAGTAGAAGCATGAATCATGAATGAAGGTTTTATGACTTCAGAGCTTTAATTCTGTACATTTCTAGCTACTGAGAATGGCTGGTGAAGTACTGGTACTTTTTAGGTGAGAAAGAACTGTCTCTGGTGTCTATATCTCAAAAGATGATAGGAAAATGATCTTTCAGGAGGAAAAGAACTAAACAGCAAATCAATATTTCCAGGTATGGTAGAGTTGGCATGGAACAAGTATTATGGCCATAGGGGGCACCTTAAAGAAATATATATTTTATATCTTCTGGATTGAACTACAAAATCATGGTCAAGACTGAAAATTTCTTATTTGGAGTGTGAAGGCTTGTTTAATGAGAATAAATCATGGTGACCCGAATGAGGTCCAGAAGCGCAGGGCTGCAATAAAAATAATGGACCTCTACTTACATCAGCAGTAGTGTTTCAGATTTCAACATAAAAACTGAAATTCCACAGTTCAGCATTGCTTGCCTGGGTAGCCAGAGTGCATCTTGTCTCAAGCTCCAAGGTGATAATTCTTCCTTAAAGATTGGATACACAATTCTGAAGACACTCATCGTGCAAGCCCGTTCCTTTAATTATGTGGATACTGTAGCAGATCTTGCTTTTAACAGTAATTAGCTAGATTTGTATTGTAAATATTAAAAATATTTTTATTTTTAAATTCTTAGGTGAATCAACTTTAGGTGCTACCTGCAGTGTCCAACAACAGGTAAGACAGATATAATTTTAATATAGATTATATCCAGTATGCCAACAGGTGTTCATTCATACCTAGGAACTTTCTCTTCTTCTCCTTCCTTTGTCACTCCTTCTTTAGTCTGCTATGGAAGGACTTTCTACAAGAAGTATGTGGAGTAAAAAAAAACTCTGCTCTGCTGAGTACTGTCATTGTAAAAGTGGACTTGACACTTTTATTGTATGCAACAACACACATATATACAATGCAACAGATACATGCTGTGTATGAGTGAAAACATTTTAAGCTGTAGTATTAAGAAAAGCCATTTTAACACTCACACGGTACAATATTTATCGGAAGTTTCAAGTTTAAGGCACCTCCAGAATAGTCAAAACATCCTGCTTTGAATTTGAGACAGCTGTTTGCTGTTGAAACAGGGTTTGTTCAACTCAAGACAGTTCAGATGTAGTATGGGTCAAATTTAAAACATTTTTGCAAAATCCTGCTGAGATCTATCAAGGTATATATGCTTCAGTTTCCTACATTTTATAGCAAACATATATGAAACAGAACTGAAATTGTTTAATGCTAAACAACAATAAAAATGATAAAATGAAAATTCTAATTAAGAAAAATGGAATACACACGCGAATCAGAAGTATATGTACTGTGAAAGTAACTTAGCAGCATTTGGAACATAAAGTTTATTAATAGGTGCTGTGCTGTTGACGAACTAAGCTTCATTTTATGCATTTCTAGTTTGTAAACTAAAATTCTATGTAAGCCTACATAATTAGCAAAATGATTGATGCTTCTTCTTTTTTTGTTCCCTTCTGGGTTTGTTATCTTTGCCATTATTGTTCTGTCTTGTGTTGTTTTTAGGGCAGGGGGATGGACGATGGACAGACTTATTTTTTGTAGTGTTTTATGTTTTTAACAATGCTAACTGCCCATGTTTAGATATGAGATGATGATGATAATGATGAAGAAGAAGAAGAAAAAGCAAATACCAAGTGTTGTATCTAGACCAGGCCTGCACAATTTGTAGAAGGGAAAAGACTACATCAAAAAATTAAAAATAATTGTGGCTGCAGAGGCTACCTTTGACTACAGGTCAACTGTCTTGTGGCTGGCAGAGCAGTGGCAATGCTGTAGCTGGAAGCCTCAGTGAGGCTTGGATTCACTCATCAGCATGACTTATGAAGTGGCAACAGTGGTTATGTTTGATGGCAATGAATTTGAGTTTCTGAAAAACACCAGAGGCCACAAAAGACTATTTGATGGACTGTATGCAGGCCATGGGCCATATGTTTTGCAGGTTTGATCTTCAACTTTCTCGTTGAAGTAGTATATAGCTAAAATTATTGATTGCTTTTGGTTTATATCTAAGGAAAAAAAATTCAAAAATATCTATTCAAATAGATATTCAATTATTACTTGTCTTTTAAAAATAGAATGATTTATTTTAAATGTATTTATCAAATATTTTTATGATACAGTTAAAGTAAAGTGGAATTAGTTGTTGCTACCATGAATTTGATTTAACAAATAATATAGGTAATAGAATTTTCCTATCTATCAGTTCAAATTCAAAAATGGAATCTGACAATTAGATTTTGTATTCTGTTAAAATTCTGATATAATCACTACCTGCATTTCAAAATGAACTAGGCATTGTCAAATATTATAAGGGTTCAATATTCCATGAAAGTATTTTCTTTTTTCCATAACCTTGTTTAAAATTTAGTAATTTCCCATCATCTCTGGCTAACATGGTCAGTGCAGAAGAATGACTGTAGTTGTACCAAAATATTTGAGAACCCATCATATTGAGATCAACATATTAATTCTAATTGGGGATTTTTGCATTTTAAATATTGCCATTTGTCAAAGTTTGTACTAAGCCTTTGAAAGTTTGGAAGCATGATACTTAAAGTAAAGAGGCATATGCAATTATGTTTAACTTACATAATTTTATAAAGGTTAACTGTTGATAAATCATAACTAATAAAATTAATTACATTTTACATGATTTTTTGCAGACATGGTCCCGAAAAGGTCTATCTTCTCAGGATGGTCAGTGGCCACTAAATTGCCAAGCTTCCTCCGATTTTTCTTCTAGCCATTCTGAACAATATCCAAGTCCTGAATCTCAGTTGGTTGAGATGCCAAAAGGTAGGTAATCATTCTGAATCATTCCAACTTCATAGAAACCTATACAGGAAAAAAATGGTGTTTGTTTTTTAATATATGCAGGAATCCTTCGATCTAGCTAGCATGACAAAAAAAATCAAATGCCTCTTACAGGCCTCTGCTCAGGCTGGAAGATATTTTTTTGTTTGTTGTTTTGCTTTCGGGAGATGGGAAATGCAGGCACAGTTTCATTGCAACAGTGATGGCTTTGTTGGGCTTCATAGCTGTTGTTGGAAGAATGAAATGTTTCAGTTTTGTGATACACACTGTCAGCTGCTTTTCCACCCCCTGATAACAGTGTTGCGAAATGTTAACACTGTTTATAGATGCTGTATTGAGCATTTTGGGCAAACAGTAAAGTGTAGAGGCATTTTATTCATCTTTTCCTATATGTTGCTATTGATATATTATCACAGATTTGTGATATATTATCACAAATCTATGAAAGCAGACAAGATGTTCCTCTTAGACACTATACTTCCTCTGGAGACTTGTCATTTATACTTTAATGGGAAAGATTTGACAGTGAAAGGTAGCTTGGACTGTTACATTTCCTCTGCTACACACATATCAAGATAAGAATCTTAATGTAAACCTGGTCTGCATGCAATATTGTTCTATAAAATGCTCTCAGACCCCACCCACCCCCCGCCCCAAATCTTGTTCTTCATGATTTTGAGTAAGAAAATAAACGCAAAAACATTTCTGGCACACATGCTTAAAGTACTTCGTACCTCTGCAATAAGAGATTTTATTAAAAGTATTTTCTTACATATTGAGTAATTTTTAAGCTTAGAGAAATAGCTGCCAATAAATATAATTTTGTCAAACCTCCTGTAGAATATGTCCTGTAGAAAAATTTAAATAATACATAAAGCTTAATGTTTTTAAGTTATATCAGCCACAGCTTAGTGTTTTAGAAAAGAGTAATGATTTAGCCTTCTAAAAGCTTATAACATGTTAAATAGAAGCAAAAGTCCTTAGAAATGACCGTATAAGGTGTCTCATTGAAAGAACCTTTCCTGATTTGTTCTGATTTCTCCATACTGATTAATCAACAAAGGCTCCAATTGAATCAGAGATAAATACTTTCTGATTTGATTTAGGAATAATGAAGGACTACTGAATCATTGCAAAATGTAACAACTTTGGCTGAGTAGAGCCTACCAGGGTAATTTTGGATTTGAAGTTAATATCTTTCCTACCTATGCTTGTATGTTCAATCTAAGATATGTACTATAGGAAAAAGCTTCCCTTCCTTTCTGTTTCCTAGATATTCTCCAAAGAGTAAAGTACCATTGTGGAGAACCTAGGTTGCATAACATGGCTTTTATCAATATTAAATATTGGGCAATACATTAATGATTGTTGTTCGGAGTGGCTCTTTGCTATAAGCTTTTACATAATTTACACCAGTGAATTATTCATGCTTTAATCAGGTTCTGATTTTTGATACAATATATTAAAGCATGAGTCTTGTTATAATGTTACCTCTCTGCTGCAATACATATTGCAAGCTGAAATTTACTGCAGCAGTAGAAAGAGACCACTTTATGTGGTGATATTAGTTAACGCAAAGTGAGGCTTTAAAGGAATTGTTGCTGTTGCAAAAGGAGGTGAGTTCAAGTCACCAGGGAAGGAAACAGCTGTTGGGTGGAGGGGGGAATTTGTTCATGTTTGCAGGTTGTTTGCAGCTCATCTTTCCCCACCCAGCATTCTGTGCCAAGGAATAGGGAGTGTTGCTCTAAATAACACTTTGGCCTTTATGGAAATATGTTCCAGGAGACTCAGTCTCTCCCCTCCTCCCCTTTGCTGGGTATAGTTAGCACTTCTCCAAACCTTATATAGCAAGGGCTGATTGTTAGTGTTAACAGGAATAAAATGAAACAGAGTGGGCTGCCAGATTGCATAAATCAGGCCACTGTTTAGAATTTCATAAATGTTCCAACTTTGGGTAAAATCTGAGGACTCTGAACAATGCTGTTCTTTCTTCTTCTTTTCTTTCTCTCTCTCTCTCTGAGGGAGAAAAGCTAAAATCCTGTTTCTCTTGATTTCTATTTGTTGGGTTTTATTTTGGTGGGGTTTTGTACCCCTTTGAAGACCAAAAAAGGTTCAACAGAAGCCACAGCCAAGCAGATGTCCAAGATGCCCAGGTACTGGATCAATTCTCAGGTCTTCTGCATGGTTCTTCTCCGGTGTGTGACATAAATGAGGACCCTTTGAGACTCATTTCTGCTGTGGGCAAAGGAAGTACAGAGGGAATTGCTATGCAGCTGGAAAACGTTGAGGCTTCTGGATCGGTACAATCTAGTACTGCAGACCAAAATAAAGTGGTCTATTCAGCCATACGCCATATCCGTGACAAGTTGGATTCTGGAACTTTGGCACATCCTCATTTGCCACAGCACCCCGGTAGTGTTGAGGATGGAGACAAGAGCAGTGTTTTGGGAAGAGTTCATCCAGGAAGCAAGTCCAAAGCAGACCTCAAACTTAGCCGTAGCTTATCAAAATCGGATTCTGATCTTTTGACCACCTCACCAACAGAGGACGATACTATGGGAAGCAGAAGTGAATCCCTCTCCAATTGTAGCACTGGGAAAAAAAGGCTGGAGAAATCACCTTCCTTTGCTTCCGAGTGGGATGAGGTAAGACCAAGCTGGATTTTTTAAAAAGTAAAATAAAAATTGCTGCAGGAATTCCATGGTTAAAAATGGATCAGGGATGAAAGAGTAGAAGCAGTGGTTATTTATCCTAGTATCAAATATATTTAATAGATAATTAAAATTATACTATGAATTGAATTCAGACATTTAATCTTATGTGATGCAGAATTTAGGAAAAGTTTTAAATGTATTCAGTGTTGTCTAAAATGGTATTATTCTATTGAGAATCAGTGTCACATTAGAATATGTTTGCATAGCATATTCTCTCTAGAATAGTTTGTGGGAAAAGATTGGGTCATACTATGTATCCAGGGCTGCTTTATGTTAGTGAGAAGGCTTCAAAAGTCGAGGAGTACCTGGATGTTTTTGAATGCTCTCTTAAAATAGCTAATTCCTAGGATTAATGGGAAGTCAGCATAATATATGAGAAATCATTCTTTAATAGAACTTTGTTCTGATCAGAAGTCAACAGAGATTAAGTGCTATTCTTCAAACAGCACTAAAGCATTCCTTAGTTATTCTACTCTGACTTAAAACGCAGTTGCATGAGCATGCAAACTGCCTTTTATAGATCGGAAAATTTATTATTAAGCAGTTAAGACTTAGTTGGGGAAACATTATGCCATGCCAGGTCTAAAAAGAATATTAAAGAAAATCCATTAGCAAACAAATTAGGGAGATTAAATTGTGTGGATTATAAATTGAAAGTATGAAATCAATATTTATTATTACTTGTGTAGTGCTGGGATATTCAATTCTTAAAAGGTCTTTTGGAGTACCTTGGGTGTAAAATATTGCAATCTGCAACTCCTTAAAGTTGGGGCATTTTTTAATAAGATTGCACAGCTGCTGTGAAGTCCTGGGAAAAGATGTGTATATTTTAAGGTACACAGATGTTTCCTTTGTGACCCTATAAACTTCAGGGCTCTTTTTTGCAACTGAATCAGAAGTATTACGTCTAAAATTATTACTGTGACGAAAAAAGTCTGCCAGAAATGTATTTATTTTAAATACTTCAAGATTTTTTATCCAAATTACTAAAGCTCTTGCAGAATGCCATTTTATTTCTATAATGCTTAGTCTGTTTTTCGCCAAAAAATTTGCATATATTATCTTTTAAAAATTTGAGGAGGATCAGTAATTATATACCCTAACACAGGGGTAGTCAACCTTTTTATACCTACCACCCACTTTTGTATCTCTGTTAGTAGTAAAATTTTCTAACCACCCATTGGTTCCACGTAATGGTGATTTATAAAGTAGGGAAGTAACTTTACTTTATAAAATTTATAAAGCAGAGTAACAGCAAACCCCTACCGCCCACCATGAAAGCTGGAACGCCCACTAGTTCCTACCACTACCACTGCCCTAACAGAATAATTGCCTTTTGTTCCGTTGGTATTTTGTTGATAACTTGAATTGTAACTTTATTTGAAAATCTGAATTATGTAAGTTTAATATTTGTATCAAGGAGTAAGCAGCAATACTAGAAGTATAATGAATAATTATTACTATTAAAATATTTTACAGTTCTTTGGGATACCTATAGAATAGAACTTTTCTTTAATAACAAACTGTTTTTTCTTATCTTCTTAAGCCTCACTCCATCTCGGGAATAACTGTGACTTTATGAAATTTGAAATTGAATTCAAACTTAGTTGATCAGACTTCGTTCCTAATAAAATAAATTAGATTGAATTATTTTCAAACTTTTTAACTGGTTTACTGGAACCTAAAAATGGAAATAATTATGCAGAATTGTCAGAGGGAAGATATAATGGGATTGTGGAACTACAATACAGTTTTGGAGAATAACAGATTATTACTCTGGTTATAATGTGTTTGCATGAGTATCTGTAATAACTATAGAGTTCAGGAAAAATATTTTATTTTTCTCTATAAGGCAAGACAGTCAATGGAGAGACGTGTTTAAAAATAGATACAAAGGAAGTAACATAAAATAAAATAGAAATAGAAATGTTCTATTTCTAAATGTTTTGCCCATGAATTTTTGTGAAACATTCAGTTTCAAGCATGAAATGGGATGGTTCAGGGATTCTAAGGATATCTCAAATTTGAAATAAAAATATTTAAACTCTAATAAAACATTTTAAAAATACAGGATGGCCTGGGACATTCTGTGAAATTTTCATACTCAGAAGTTTATCATATTGGTATTTATATATTTATACCAGTATGCCCTCTATTATTTAGATTATATGCAATTTGCAGTTGCAAAATACAGCAATTAAAACAATATTATTTAGGCCCTTAAGGTCCAGTAGAAAAATTACATTTTATTGCCTTCCTGTTACCAAGATTTGGGGGCATTCTGACTCTAGGAGGGCAAGCGGGGTGGGGGGGTGTTCACTTGGCAAAAGTGGAATCAATCATTTCTAGGCTACAGGAGCCTAGAGCAATATGGGCTCTAGAGTGAGGAGTCTTCAGCTAAGAAGGCCATCCATTAACTCTCCACTCAAATCCTGGGTGTATATAGAAAAATACAACACATCCTCCTGACTAGCACCTATGGAGTGAGCAGATTTCAAGTGGTAGAAAATAAGAATCCCATTTATTAGTTTATCTTAAAGCAAAGTGATCAATTAGCATCTTCAAGCCTAGTGTTGTGTAGCAGTTCAGATATTGAGCTAGGACTGGAGAGACCAGGTTCAAGTATCCTCTGCCATCCAGTCACTGGATGATTTTGTGCCAAGCACTCACTCACAGGCCAGCCTAATTTCCAAGATTGTTCCTTGAAGAGAGAAAAAAGGATGATGGAGTACTGTGTGCACCACCTTGAGCTCATAAATGAAAGAATAAATACATTGGTCATTCAACCTTGCAATTATATGGAATTAAACAATGTTCATGTAGCTATAAAATTGGTTATTTTTGTCATTTTCTCTTTAATTTGCTGTCACAAATGCTACATTTTGATTGTAGATTATTTAAAGTCTGAAATTCTGTAAAATTGCTCAGTATGCTTCTATAACCTGATCTAGTAATTAGTGTCATGTAACTAATCCATTGCTTCTTTAAGGTATTTTCTGTAAGGTAAAAGAAAAACATATGACATTATAATAATCAAATATGTACTTAAATATAACCACCTATATGTAACAAAAGTAATTAAATAATTACAATTTTAAATACATAAAAATGATTGCTATTTATTACTATAGGAGCATATTCATATCACCTTTGTCTAATAGTGATTTCTCCAACATTGTTTACTATTCTGTGACTCTATTTCTTGTTATTAAGATGCTAGGCTGGTTCAGTCATGCTTAGATCAATCTTTTTTTCTGTTGATAGTCACATTCTCTTTCAAGTAATCAATAGGATGATGTGGCCATACTGGATGTTTCTTAAGCAAGCTCTATTTACAGCAAAACAAAAATATATTATAAATATTATGTATTGGATAATACAATTGATCTCCCCCCCCCCCCGAAATATTATAAGCCTAGACCTAAAGTACAAACCAATTCAGAATCAAGTGGGAGAGAGAAGCTTGCTGTAGCTGTTCATTTTTCTTCTTTAGCGGAAGAAGCTACATGAAATCAAAGATACTTTGTGCTGATGCTTTGAATAAGATAGATGGAGTTGAATTGATTGTCAATAAGTTACATTTTCAGCTAATATTGTACCGTTTCTCACATTTTATTGAAGTTGGTATGTTGAATGGCATTTTCAACTATTTACAAATATAGAAATATGAAAGCACAAAGCAACACATTAGCTAAGAAAAGCTGCTTATTAGCTTATTTCACTGGAGAATAAATTAGAAGGAAAGAACTTGTATGAGTTAGGCTGTGGATAGCATAAATATTTGAGTGCTTTTAAACATAGCTGAAGGCTAACGTGGTAAATTTGTTTTTGTAATGTGTTTATAAATATTCAGTACTCCCCAAATCAATCTGCAGCACTCAAAGCACATTGTATTTTACATAAAACAGTTCTTATTCTTCTTGAAGATTGAAGTGAGATATGTCAAAAATTGAAGTGAGATATGTCTATGCCAGGAAGTAGCACCCCACTTTTTGGAGATGTATGCCTATCTATTATAGGACAGCCTAAATAAATTTATTCAAATAGTTAATATCTATTTGAAGTGATCTTCTGAATCCTAAATATGTCTACACTAAATACAAATTATTTCAGGAAAATCTAAGGACATCAGTGTAAAATAAAATAGTTGCAAATAATGAAACACTGCAGAAATAATAAAATACAATTTGGTTTTTCAAGATTCAAAGGCAAAATTGTATCAGCCTTTATTTTTCTCTAGGTGTTCATACTTTATAATCCTACTGAGATGGTAATATTATTCTGGTCTAGTGGTCTAGTGCTTTTATTATTAGAAAGTAATTAAATTGTAAGTTATGAAGCAGGGCTAGATTGCTTGCATCAGATTTATGAGGTATTTTTTACAAATACTGTTCCTTTTCGTAGAGTAGATTTATCATTGTTTAATATAAATTACAAATAATTTGCAAACTGAAGTACCTATCCGTTAAGGGTTTTACTCCGGTAGGATGTCGTGCCTTCCACTAAACTGTCCTTGAAGGCCAGTACAGGAAGATTCTTTGGAGAGACAGTGGCTGTGTGACTCTAGACACGCAAAAACAACAGAACATCTGCTTCCCCTTTGCATGAACTACAGGGATTTGTACTAGACATATTTCACCATTATTACATAAATACCCAGGGTGCACAAGACAATTCCACACCTCCCTGCTGCTTTCATATATTAATCCTGCTATAACATACAATGTTGCCAGGTTCTGCCCAGCAGTGTTTAAAATCTGTCAGACAATGACTTGTGTGATAAACTAGTCTCAATTAGCATCTAGCTTGTCATACTAGAGTGCTCTCTTCTGTGATAGATTTAGTCAGCCACATGCTAACCTTTGTGCTCCCCTACACTCATCTAATGCTTCTGCCCCTCCTTTTAGATTCCTTTCTAGACTTTGGGGTTTTATTATATTTACTTTCTTTTTTATGTCTTTTAACTTTTAATTAATTTTTAGACTCTGATCTATTTTCTATGCTTGCTAATTTAATGTACTTCACTCTCCTTATGCTGGCCTTTGACCATAATAAAGATTTGATTTGAATAATTTATAAATTATTTTGAGACAATTCAGTGTATATACAAGAGATTTATAAACATCCGGGAACTTGCTCGCTAAAACATTTGTTGAGCAGCTCAGGGATTCTGTCCTGTGCTTAATATTGGACGCATGCAGGAATCAAAATTGTATTAGCTTGACTGACCCCTGAAGAAAAACAATCCATGCACCTAAAATTCTCAGATACATGAACTTTCTGGTCACTGATCAGGTACTTATCACAATTAGGTTGCCAAACATCAGAATTTGTATTACAGAGAAATATGATACCATTGCTAGAGTTTAATATTGAGATGCTTGTGCCAAGCCATAGGATTTTTTCTCCACCTGTACTGTACTCATATTTTATGTTTTTTAATTGTGTCATGTCAGACACAATTCTCATTTAAATGCCACCTTATATTTCTTCTTTCCTGTGTTATTCCTGTTCTTGGTTGTTTTCTTTCCTTTAGGCTGTATGTACATTTGACTTGGTTATTATAATGCATTAGTCTCTTCCCAGCTTAATTATCTGGGGGAATATTTTTATTGCTTCCCTCAACCTTTGCAAAGACAAAAACACTGACTTGGTGGCTCAGTGGCTAAGACACTGAGCTTGTCAATCAGAAAAGTCGGCAGTTCGAATCCCTAGTACAGATCTCCTGCGTGAGCAGGGAGTTGGACTAGATGACCGCCAAGGTCCTTTCCAATTCTTGTTACAGAAATAACTTGTGAGCCCCATCTGGCTATATGACACCACTATGTTCTGTGAGCTGCACTGGTTGTCAGTGACTTTTGGGTGCAGTTCAGGGTGTTGATGATCACCTTTAATGATACTGAGGAATAGATGGATAGATTTTGTTCCATTCAGTTAGGGTCACTTCTTAGTGACATAGGTTTTCTCTATGATAATACACCTAACCTGTCTTTTCGGCTAGCATCACTATAACTGTGTCCATCCACTTTGCTGTTGGTTGTGATCTTTCACCTTTCTTTCTTGAAAGAGCTAGGTCTTTGTATAATGAGTCTGAAGTAGGATAATTTGAATCTGGTCATTTGTGCCAGAATAAAAGTGCTGGGTTGTTTGATAAGTCATTTATTTTTTGTTTTTGTTTTGGCTATCCATAGCAATGCCATGAACCTTCTCTGACACCACATTTCTAAAACATCAATACTCTTTCTATCCTGCTTCTTCAAATCCAGTTTTTGCTTCCAGACAATGTCACAAAAAATGTCATTGGTTCCACTACTGTGATCTTTGTAAATAGAGGGACATTATGGCATCTGAATTTCTTATCCAAAAACCCTGTAGCTATTCTACTCTGTACTCATCTGTAGCATATTTCTTGATTACCTGTTTCTTTGCTGTTGAAGGTTGATTGTAAAATGCAGAAGCTATGTACCACTTCAATAACTTCATTATCAGTTCTAAGGTTGGTTGTTGTATTGTTATTAGTTTGGGCTTCTTTATACTGTATTTTATTTTAGTCTCCTTTTTTCCACTCTCCTCCTTGGCTTTAGTAAGAAGTTTCTGGAAGAGTAGTATTACCAGCATGGCACATAGTAATCCAATATTAAAACCACATTCATCTTAATACAATACAATACAATAGCAGAGTTGGAAGGGACCTTGGGGGTCTTCTCGTCCAACCCCTGCCTAGGCAGGAAACCCTATACCATTTCAGACAAATGGCTATACAACATCTTCTTAAAGACTTCCAGTATTTGGGCATTCACAACTTCTGGAGGCAAGTTGTTCCACTGGTTAATTGTTCCAACTGTCAGGAAATTTCTCCTCAGTTCTAAGTTGCTTCTCCCCTTGATTAGTTTCCACCTATTGCTTCTTGTTCTACCCTCAGGTGCTTTGGAGAATAGTTTGACTCCCTCTTCTTTGTGGTAACCCCTGAGATATTGGAACCCCTAGTCCTTCTTTTCATTAAACTAGACATACCCAGTTCCTGCAAACGTTCTTCATATGTTTTAGTCTCCAGTCCCCTAATCATCTTTGTTGCTCTTCTCTGCACTCTTTCTAGAGTCTCCATATCTTTTCTACATCGTGGCGACCAAAACTGAATGCAGTATTCCAAGTGTGGCCTTACAAAGGCATTATAAAGTGGTATTAACACTTCACGTGATCTTGATTCTATCCCTCTGTTCATGTAGCCTAGAACTGTGTTGGCTTTTTTCTTCTTTTTTAAAATATTTTTTTAATATATTTTTTTAATTTTTAATTTAAAGCAAATACAGCATCCTTCTTTACATGCTATAGAAAATGTATCAGTTGGTTACAAAAAGACTTTCATGCATCTCTTCCACAATCAACAAACATAATTCATATTAACTTAAATATTTTAACTCAAATATTTATACATGTCACCATCATTATATCTCCAATTTCATTTGACTATAATTGTTTAAGCATCCTTCATCATAAAATATACCAAAATTTAATACATAACCACATACTGGCCTTTCAATTACCATTTTTAAAATCCTCCACTAACACTAAATCCTTATGTCCTGTTCTAGCTAAACATCCATAATATTTAATAACAAAGTTTTCTAATCCTCCTTTCTAAATCACTGTTTAAAGTTTACATCCAGTTTCCTTATGTTATACCCATATCTATATATACGTTGTTATTCTTATCCCTCATTATTTGACTATATCCTGTATCATAACATTTTCTCCCTAATAATCAAAACTTTAATTGTATCTAACTTGGTTGTTGTTGTTGTTGTTTTTATTATTGTTATCCTTTATGTATATTCCAAAGGGATTGCTAATCTTCCTACATGGGTACCATTCAATATTCATATCCAATTATACTCATCATAACACTACACATTGTATACATTAGTAACATTATCAGTTATTTATTTAAGCTATATCTATTATCAATAAATTTCACTAAGTTTAACTAGTTTTAAATTATATTCTTCCATCTATCAACCTGTATCTTTCCAATAGCAAAACAGTCTCATATCTTCTGCCATTTGTGGTGCCAGTCCTCTAATCATTTTCTTGATCAGCTTTGTATAGACTTCTCTTAGCAACTCCTTGCTTATAAGATCTCTCATATAATCTTGATGCCCTCTTCCTGTTTCCTTATTCATCTTATCTTTGATTGTCAGCAGTGTTATCAATGCTTTTGCTAATAGAATTTCTCTCTTTAAGTCCATAGATTCTTTAGTTTTTTCTTCTTCTGTATCTTGCCCTCTGGAATAGATTTCCTCTCCATTTAATTCCTCTTTCAGTATTCCATTCTTTCCATTTTCAGAAACAAACCAATTACCATAAATATCAGCAGGTTTAATCTCTTTATATTCATTTTCCACTTCGATTTTTTGAGTTTCAATCACCCCATTTTGCATTTGATAGACATCCTCAATTTTTTCATCATATTTTATTGTTATGTGCTCTAAGTATTTCAGTTATTTCTCTATTCTTTCATATATATTTGATAATTTTTGTATTTCTGAAAGTATCTTTTGCAAATTTGAGACTTCTATTTTTTTTTGAAGTTGTGCTATTCTAACAAACACAGCTGCTCTAGCTTGGAAGGTTAATAAAATTAAAGCATAGATTCACAAATAACGTTTGTTTCCACTTTTCTCTTATTAGAAATATACTTCAAAGGGATATCTGTGTGCTTCACTCTCTGTATCCAAGCAGTAAAGCCTTGTGGTGCCAAGTCAAAACAATCTATGGAGAAAAAAAGTGTTCCGTTTTCAATACACAAAGCTCCAATCAACAAAACCTCCCAGCCTCCGAGCAGTGGTAACACTGTTGAAAATCTAGTTTCCTTTTGTATCTTTTTTGTATTTCAAGTTAGAAAAAAGTCTCCAATCTTTAAATGAAAGAAAAATACCCACAGCAATGAAAGAGGAAAACTTTAATTTATAGGTTTCAGAGAACAATAAAAGAAAAAGTAGAAGAAGAAAGCTTAATCCATCTGTTTCAAAAGCCTTGCATAAATTCCATCCATGAAGATAGCATTTAAAAAGTAAGATAACCACTGTCCAAAACCATTCCAAATTTAATTCCGCCGCTTGATTCTTCTATTCTTCAATTTAGATTAACTTTAAGTTTTTATAGGCAGTCTCTTTTTAAAACAGTAAAAGTTCCTCACCAGCTGGAAATACTTTCTCTTTCCGTATCCTTCCATTTTGGAGCCGCCCCGACTTTGTCAGCCATGGTTGGATTTTTGTCGCCGGCTTGTAAAACTTATCTTGCTTCTTTCAGGGATTTTGCGATATCCCTGAGATCAGCAAGACATATTCTTCCTGTTCACCGTCTCTTCAGGACAATTTAGGTCCGTTTGGACCACCCAGTGGCAAAAGTATTGGCTGCAGTCTCAGAGCATCGAGACCGCATGACCATCTTGTTGCGATGTTGACTCCTCTCGGCTTTTTTCTTCTTCTAATCCACTTCCTTTAATATATATTCAGCATATAGATTTAATACAAGTAGTCATTTGTTAATGTTCATTCTGTTCAGCAGCTGTTCAGAGTTGTAATGATGTTGAATGAAGGGTCTTATAACCCACCCTCGAAGTTCTGACCATTGAAGCACCCTTGTCACATTAACAAAATTTGGGCCCACCCACATTTACAAGTATTTTGGCTGTCTACCTGCTTACCTACTGCTGCCAGCTGCATCTACTGCCCAGCTTTAACCAGCCCTGAATCCACTGCCACTACTGTACCAGCTGGGCAGCTTTTTTTGCGTTGTCTTCTTTTGTGCTGGGGCAGCTAGAGTTGTCTCACACCCTGATAAGGGAATACATTAATGACCTTCACTAGCTCAATTGCCAAGGCCTCTGTTCATACCTCACCCAAGGCCTTTGGTAAAAGAAGCCTGGCTTGTAAAAGGAGGCCCCAGCTGAGCCAAGATGAAAGAAAGATCTTTCTAGCCAGCTCCTTCTTTTGGTCACTGGTGAAAGAAGTTCCCAGAAAGCCAGTGTGAAAGAAGATCTATTTGATGGATCCTTTTGTTGCCAGCACAGCCAGATTTTTTTTTGCAAAAAGCAGCACCGGGCAGGCATAAACAGAGGCCCAGGCTTGTACACAAATAGAAACCCTGGGTGGGACGTGAGCGGAAACCCTTGGTGGAGGGCAAATGGAGGCCCCAGCTGACACACAAACATACACCCTGGGTTGGGCACAAGAGAAGCCCCAGCTTCACCAGCATGAAAAAAAGGCTTTGGCCGATACAATAGTAGTACCTGGTGCATGGTGGCAGGAGAAGGTGCACAGCATGGGGAGCTGGTGGCCACAGATAGGTAGTCAGCAGAGATGGGGGTGGATGGAGATAGGCAAGTAGGAGGATTTCAAGAGGAGGCAGAACCTTACCAAGGTTCAGGGCCAGGAGGTCCAATCTGGGATGGATCTTTACCATCAGTCAAATGTGATTAATGATGGCAGTTGGGACTGCTGAAATTCCCATTGGTAAGCAGTGCAGTGGTGACATGGCATTGCACTGTTATGACTGCACCACTTAGCAATGGAAATTTCAGCCCCAATTATTGTCATTAATTGAAGATTGCCTATATTATTTATACACTATATGGGAGAGGTTGTTTTTTTTTAAGCATATGGCACATATAAGCCAGGGATCACCAAAGTGCCCGGCTGCCTCTGTGAAAGGAATTTTTCGGGCAGTGTTAGCTTGCCCACAGGACGCCTGAATGCCAGTAGGCAATTGAGGGAGGTTTCTTTCCTGTCCCTATACAGTTTATTTGCTCACAGGAATCAAGCCACTGAGCTGCCAACCTCAGTGGAGCTCAGCATCTTACCACATGAGCCACCGTGGCCCCCTATGGCAGAGTATATACCCTTGTCTCAATTTGCCAACCTGGAGCCAGACCATTTCTGCATGTTCTATAGCTTCTTGACAGGTATATAGTGTGATGTTCTAAGCTTCCAATTTTTCTAAGCTTCCACAGCCTGAAATGATTAACACATTCAAAGGCCTTTATGTAATTAATAAAGCACATAGTTGATTTCTTTTTTTTTTAGAATTCTTTGACTTTCTCAGTTATCCAGCAAGCATTAGCAACAATGTGTCATGTTCCAAGGAACATTTCTAAAGCCATACAGAACATCTGGCATCACTTTTGCCATATAAAGTTCTAATTTGTATTGGATGACCCTAAGCATTATTTTGCTACCATGTGACCTTCATGGCATGGGGCCAGGTTATTTCAGGGACTGCCTATCTCCTATGATCTCTGCTCTTTCAGTAAGATCAGGCGGAGTTGGTGTGCTTTTAGAGTGTGTCTTTTCTGTTGAGGTGCCTGCCCTCTGGAGCGATGTCCATTATATATTTCTTTTTATTGTTCTACTGTTTCAAATTGTAAGACCCACAGTGTCATTCTGGATTTGGGTGATTACCAAATCTGTAAGAACTGTGGTAAATGCGGTGCTTCTTCAATGCAATGGGCTAGGCACAAGACAAGCTTGGATTTGCATTTAAAGTCTGAACTGTCCATCAGCTGTCAGTTTTGTCCCTGTGCATTTCGCTCTGCAAAGTCAAATACAATAGGTGCCTCTCAGGCAGAGAGATTACAGCCTATCATCTGCTCAGTGGATAACATAGAAGAAACAGCTTGAACAATCATATGGCTCACTCTCATATCACTGTCACTCAATATTATTTTGCATTAGGACTTGTTTTCACTTTGGCTGAATATTTAGAAGGGTTCTCTGGCCGTGTTGCATATTAAAAATGCCAGATCTGCTGGTTTGTGGTGAATCACTGATAAATTTCCATTATGGTGGCAAATATCTGCTATAATTTAAGATTTCCATTCACATTGAGGAAAGTGATGGCTAGAAAATTTTGATCTCTCTAGACAACTAACCTAATGGTTACTTCTCATGAGGAGCACACAAGGTGACCAACTTGTTGGCTTTCTTATAGAACTAGAGCAGTGATGGCGAACCTATGGCACGCGTGCTACAGGTGGCATGCAGAGCCATTTGTCAGGGCACATGAGGCGCTGCCCTGTCAGCTGGCCAGTGCGCATGCGCGCGCTGGCCAGCTGAGTTCACCCCTTTTAAAGCCATTTTTCACCCTCCTGAGGCTCCAGAGGCTTTATAGGAGCCTGGGGATGGCAAAAAGAGCCTCCCTGCCCCCTCCGGAGGCCCTCCGGAGGCTTCATGAGCTTCCGTGAAGCCTATGGAGCGCAAAAAAACGGTCCTACAGGCAAACCGGAAGTTCGGGAACGACTTCTGGTTTTCTCGGAGGGTCGTTTTGACTGCTTCGGAGGCTTCAGGTAAGCCTCCTGAAGGTCCCTGAAGCTTTCAGAGCGCTTAAAACGACCCTCTGAGCAAACCAGAAGTCACTTATGGTTTGCTCGGAGGGTCGTTTTGACTGCTCCGAAGGCTTCAGGGAAGCCTCCTGAAGGTCCCTGAAGCCTCCGGAGGGTGTCCAGGGGGGGGCGGGGAGGCTGTTTTTGACTGCCCCAGTCTCCTATAAAGCCTCTGGAGTCTGGGGAGGGTGAAAAAAGCATGCAAAAAATGGGGGGACGCCTGTAGTGCGTGCATGTGCACTGGTGGGTTGCGCATTGCATTATGGGTGCAGCACGCCTGCACACGACCCCCCTGTGTTCCCCCCATTTATGGCACGCGAGCCAAAAATGGTTCACCATCGCTGAACTAGAGTGTGGTTTGTCAGATAATTTCTCAAATCTTAAGTATACTATTGCAGATTTCAGAAATTGTACAAACTGGTATCCTCAATCACCCTATTCTGGAATATATCTCTGTGATTTTAGTTGAAATTAGATAATCGTTCAGTGTGGAGTCTTTTGTCATTGAAAACAGATATTTCCAATGGTAAATTTCATGGAACCCTGACAAAAAGGAAGGATGATTGCAGTTAAAGATGAGCTTCTTGTTGAAATAATTAGATTTCCTCTCGTAGAACAGCAGGAATTTTTTTTCAGATAATATACGTCATTAATTTTAGGGCACGGAAGATACAATGATACAACTTGTGAAATTGATAACAATATCTTGAGGAGAAATAATTTCAAAAATTCTTCTGAATTTAGAGGACTTTATGAATATGTATAGGATGGCATTGTGAATATCTATATTGGATGGATGGATAGATAGATAGATAGATAGATAGATAGATAGATAGATAGATAGATAGATAGATAGACAGACAGACAGACAGACAGACAGACAGACAGACAGACAGATGTTTTAAGTTTCATTTATTTGATAGAGAAAACTCTACAGTACATTTAAAGCCAGTGAATCCATTGCACTTATTTTAACTCTGAATTCTTAGATTCCTTTTAAATACAGTCATGTGAAAAAGAAAGCACACCCTCTTTGAATTCTATGGTTTTATGTATCAGGACATAGTAAAAATTATCTGCTTCTTAGCAGTTCTTAAAAGTAGATAAATACACCTGACATATTATACCATATCATTTAGCTAGTGAAAGTACAATCTTTTCTTTAATATTAGCTCTTTATCAATTTCAGCTATTACACAGATCATTATGTTTTTTATCAAATTTTCTGATAATAGTTTTTAGAATTTTTATTAGTCTTGTAATACAATTGAATATAAAGCAGAAATCATTTGTAGAATATAAAGTAGAAATCTAATCTATTGTATTGATTGATTGATGCCAATAGCTGTGATCAATAAAATAAATAGAAAGTTCCTTAAAAAGACAAAATATATTCATTGTTTTTCTTCTATAGATCAACCGACAATGGCTTTACTATAATAAATTTTAAACATTGCCATCTCATGGTAGAATAGGGAAAACACCTCCTTTAAGAAAACTGTTCCTTTTATGTCCTATATTAAATATCCCTCAAAGCAATTACGTTGACTATTGGGGTGTTGGTTTTTTTTAGTTAATATAGAGATAAAGTATGGTTCTTTAAATATTTTTGTCTTATTCTTCAGATGAATAATTCTGCCTTTCCTAAAATAATTCTGATTTTCCTAGAAACCATTTCCCTGATTTGAACACACTGCACAGAATGGAGATTTTGCAGTAACCTTCCTCTGGAGTGGGGTGGGAATGAGATTTTACAGTATCCTCCTCCTGCCACGCCCACCAAGCCACTCCCACAGAACCGGTAGTAAAAAAAAATTTGAATCCCACCACTGATCTATACAGAACATAGTTCTTATATATTCCTTATGCACATATGTAATACAATTTTTTGTAACTTTTTCAGTAATGCTTAAACAAGGCCCATAGATATGAGAACTACTAAATTAAATTGGCCAAAAGAGTGAGGGGTCATTTGTGGTCTCTGAGCTTGGTGGTTTTCTTGCAGACACTTCATTACCCAAACTAGATAATATCATCAGTGCTAGCGAGGAATGGAATTTGCTCTCAATTTATATTCTAGTGTTTGGGCAGGATTGGGATAAGTACATCTATCCTTGCCCTACTTTACCTCTCAATTGTTTTTGATAGCATTGACCATAATATTCTTCTGGATTGGCTCAGAGAATTGAGAGTGGGCAGGTGTGCCTCCTTCATTCAAGGCCAAGGCCAGTTGGTATTGATTGGGAAGTATCCTGTCCACAGATTGATACTATGTATTGTTTACATCTTGACAGTTTTCTCTCTCACACACACATGTACCCACAAGGATGCACACAAACATATACCGAGAGAGAGAGTGTTATCATAGTTGGCACAGAGTTCTGTTCCTTGTTCTTATGGCATGATAATAGATTGAAAATGATAGCTGGATAAATATCATATATTGTTAATTGGATTGCTAGTGATCAGGGACCATGGGTTCTGTGTCACATCTCAGGCCTGTTGCAAATTTTTAAAATGCTGTATATGTACTTACAAGGAAGGAGTTTTCTTGTAAGTATATAGCTTGTGTGTTAAGGGGATAGTTACCTTTTAACTTTAGGTGTTAATGGAAGTTCATTGACCGGAAGAGGGCCCATTTGAGTTTTGGTTGAAACAACAAACAGGAGGAATGTTGCTTTTTTGCTTTTCCAATTATTACATCAAAATTAAATTAACCTGCTGAAAGAGGAAATGCTATGCTTTTTACTTCATAGAAGTTCATCAGTATATGTTCTAGTCCAAAAACACCTCTGAAACAAATTAAGAAGGACTGGTAACTATTTAATGAGGGAAATAAAATAGAAAAAAAATTCCAAAATATATTAACTAATATGGCAGATTATTTTCCAGCAAAGAGAGTATCAAGCTTCTTCATTTTCTTTCTTTCTTTTTTTCTGTGGATGGGCGGGTGATGGTGTTGAATGAAGCCTTTTGGCAAGTGGCCATATTTCAACAAAAGGAAGAGCACAGCTGTTGTAAATCAATGGATTTTTTTTAGATTTAAATGCTGCAGAGCTTGCATGTTCAGGATACATAATAGGATTTATCAAATAGACAGAAGATCAGAGCTGTTACTTTTACCAAAATGAACTATTTACTTGGACCTTTAAAATCAGCTAAAAACGTCTCTGCATAAAAAGGCCTTAAGCTTACCTAATGTTTGTAAATCTATGCCTTTCTTTGCCTGCCTCCTTGAAATGCCCTTAAGAATGATGAATGTCAGAGACATCAGAATGAATTATTTAAAAAAATGTCTCAAGTTGGCTACGGACTAAAGAAATGGGGTTCCACAACATTTTGAGGTTTCACAAGGTTTTTCAGTTACGATAATCTTATTTTGCCTCTTTCAGTTACTACTATTATTGTGCTACTTAAACTGAGAGTATTTATTTAAACATAGTTTTACTGCCTTGTCATTTTCAAGTGCTTTACAACATTATAATATTTTTATGTAATTTAAAAATGAAGTAAAATATGTCTTTAATGGAAGGTTAAAATTTTAATAACTCTCATTTGAACTATTAACATGTAATTAATATAGTTTGCATAAGAAAAATGCTTGCTTGTCCCAAAGCTGCTTTCTCAAAAGGCAACTTGGGTTTCTTTGTTTTTTCCCTTGAAGATGTTTTGCTTCTTATCCAAGAAGCTTCTTCAGTTTTGACTGAATGGTGGAGAATGGAAGGATTAATATTCCTTGCAGTCATCTGGTCATTAGCACTCTCTCTGAGAGTCATTGAGGCCACTTGGGAGCTTATCTGTGCCCTCAGAGTCTTTTGAAGAGTACAAAGGGATGTGGAACCTTCTTGGAACTGCTGAAAGTTCCAAAGATGAGGATGAGGATCTTGGATGAGAAGCTAAAACATCAAGGGAAGAAAACAAAAGAAGTCCAGTTACCTTTTGAAAAAGCATTTTTGGGACATCCACGACCTGGATGACTTCGAATCTACATAGACATTTGTCTTGCTTCCAAATGTATTTGGCATGAGTTAAAAAAAGGCTTTATATTTTCTATCCGGTCTACCTCAATTTGTAATCTTGACACTATTTTAGTAAGGCTGACTGGGCAATTAAAGCCCAACAGTTTTGGAATGCATGAGATTTGGGAAGACTGTACAAAATCAGTATTTCAAGCTTCAATAAAGAGACAAAAGAAAGAAATTCTAGTTTGATTAATAAATCAGTTCACAAATTTTGGATCCAAATCTCAATATCAGCTATCAGAAAGTACAAGTATCATTGTACTTTTAAGTTAAAACTATGAAATTTGACAGAATACAGTATACATGTAGGCCAGCAAATATATTTGTGCAGAAAGTGAGAATAAGAGAATGAGGATAAATTCTAGACTCATGAGGAAGTCCATGTATGTAAATTTATTTACATCTGTATAAACACCATATAGAGTCCACAAAAGACCTCCTGATAAGCTGTCATCAAAGTTTCTCACTCTGTCCACGAAGCAAGTCTTCAATTCTGGTAGAAACTAGAACTCAGATTACATTTGTTACCATCAAGCTGAGAAAGAAATGTCTTTATCTTTTGCAATCTATTTCTATTACTGTACTGCCATAGTTGCATACTCTACTTTGTAAGGTAAACCATGGCAATGTGGATAAATGTAATTGCATCTTGTTAAAATATAATATGGTGTGGGTTGGTTTGGTATAATGTGTAAACTATGCTGTTGAATAGATGAATGTGAAGTCAGCCAACTGTGACATTCAAATTATGTCTAAGCCAGAAGAATGAGGATTTAAGATCAGGAAAGTGCTTGGAATGAAGCAAATAAAACTTTTTTTTTAATGTGAAATTATGGAAAACTCTTCTTGCCCCTTGTTTTATTTTTTTCTCTTAAATAGAATTATATTTAATTTGATTGAATTCTTTGGAAAACATGTTTTGCTCTTTCCCAGCAGTTTCAGGAGCAAGTGCCTGATGACTCCGAAGTTCAGTCTTTCTACAATGTAAGAAACTCGCAAAGCTTTGTTCTGCTGCGAACCAGTCTGGTGCTACGGTTGCTTAGTTGTGCAATTAATTTGTGCTTTCTTTGTGTTGGTGTGTTTTCTTCACTAGTTATGAGGGTTCCGTGACATTAGATGCTTGCAGCATTTCATGTGGTAGGAATCAAGCTTTTTTCTAAACCTCTGCGAGATCCACTTAATTCTGATTTTGTGCTTAGTATTGTTGCTTTGTAGAATCAAGTTGAGAGAGAGAGAGAAAGAGAGATAAGTAAAAGACATAGTGGCTCTGTCCCAAAATGCTTAGAAGCTACATTTTGAGATGAAAGGGGCAGGTTTGAAAGAAAAAAGGTTTGAGGTCCGTAGGACTGTGATTATTAGAAATAATTCCAATTTAATCTCAAGCCTTATCCGGAAGGTGTATTTCCAAATGTAGTTTTCCTTTTCCATATAGCTTTTTGCATCAAAGAAACAAACCTCTAGTTTCTACTGTTATTAAAGTGCACCTTAACTTGACAAATTAAACAATTATATATTGCAATCTTGTGTATTATTTTTATTTCTTTCCCCTAATTTGCACTTTATACCATCCTTACAATGGCAGGTACAATATTGTATTTTAACCAAACAGAGAATATTTGAAAATTTCTGAGCATGCAATTGATGTGGTACAATTCTTTTATTGGTTTACATTAGATTCCGTGGGAGGTCCTTGGCTTTCAAGACTACCTGTGAAAGTACTTTCCTAATTTTTTAATAGTCTTATTTAAAAACCATTCTAACTACTGTTTCCCTTTTTTTTTTTTTTTTTTGAGTACTTAATGGTTGGAAACTTCTAGATGATCCCGCAGTTTATTCAATCTGACTCGAATGGTCTTTCTCTTGATTATTGAAATATTCCCCAATATGCTCATTTTTAAATTTTACTTTCACTTATTATTTCATTTCTTTGCTGCTCAACTTCCAACAACTCTGCTACTTTTTGTACATTTGTTACAATTTATGTTAATGCTTTTTCAAGCTTTTAGTTGAAGCAACTTGGTATTGGGATCTGTGCCTTGAAATCTCTCCTTAGCTGTAATAGTGTGTTCTTTGTAAGTAGAAGAAGGATTATATATTTTGAACATTCAAAATGATTATTCCATTCATGTTTTTAACCAAATCATAAATGGGAATTTAGTAGTTAGTTTGGAAAGACATAACATTATTTTTGAAGATGACATAAAACAGTTTCTCTTGAACAAATGACTTTTCTTTTGCAATTAAAATTTTCTCTACTCCAGTTACATTTTTTTGTGAAAAAATGTTTACTAATGTTTAATATATTTTTCAGATCGAGAAAATTATGAGTTCCATTGGCGAAGGCATTGACTTTTCACAGGAGCAGCAAAGAATGTCAGGTACTATATTGAATTGTAGACTGATGTGAGTGAGTTTTGTCTCCGACTAGTCATGGTTATTTATGTTTGCATTCAAAAGAAAAAAAAACAAAGGCCAATGCAATAAATTTTGGGGGTATTAGTTTTGCAAGCCATGTTTCTATGTTTGGTGTTCTCCTATTGCCAAGGATCCAGATAAAATATTTCAAATAACTGTTCTGTGTTTCCAGATTGGATAAATACCACAAGGCTTAATTTAATTTAATGAACTATATTACTGCAATCAGATATTGTATTTTGTGCTAAACACTTTGTACAACAGAAATTAAAATGTATGCACAAATGAGGGACAAAAATGTATCCAAAAGCCCAGATTGCTACCCCAGCACTAATAATATTTAGAAAGGCTATATGTTCCTGAAGTCTTCTCCCAGAAGGCTGCCAGAAGAAAAAGCTGCTTAAAGACATCTGTTTGCAGTCGTCTCTGGGACAGCTGGCTTTACTCATCCTTTACTTTCATTTTTAGATAATTCTGGATCAGTGATTTTAAATGGACTTTCAGCTGTAGCAGTTGAGAACTGCCTTTGTTTGTATCTCCCTTTTCCCCAAAGGGAAAAACAAGGCTAAATAAGGCTCTAAGGAGTTGGCATTTGCTTCCAAAAGGGCGGGGGGGATTTAGAGGGAAGATTTTCAAGGTGGATGGAGTGGCGGTTGCAGATCAGAGAAGAGAGAGAAAATACTGCTTATGGAAGAAAGCGACTTCATCTGTAACTTACAAATATGGCTAGGAAAATGGAGACTAAAGAGAGAGAAATAAGGAGAAAAATTATTGCAGTGATGGCTTTTATTCAGTTAGATCTATTACAGAACAACACCTTATGTGTATCAGATGTAATCCCACTTATCATAGGAAGAGAGTTGGGTCAACATTTATCTAACCTCAATTGGAAAGGGATTTTGATGAATAAAAACATTAAAGGAATCATACTGGATTGTATGAAAGGCCAATTTAATGTAATGTTATGTTGTTGCAGTAGCTAACTATGGAAGCCCCACAAGCAGGACATAAAGTCCTGAGTTTCATCTTTTTAACTGGCCTTGCACATGAAACCAGTGGTGTTGAGAGAACCACCTTATCTTAAAGGATTGATTTAAAACTTTTTAATATCTGTGACTTCGTTCCTATCCTTTTTGTGCTGTTGTGTCTCTTTGAGGGTTTGGTAAAACCTATAAACTCCTCAAAAAATGTATTTCAATGCAAAAAATAAAATATATAACTATAGGTTGCATTAACAAAGAAACGAATAATAGTCAAATACAATCAAATATTAATAGCAGATATGTAATGTAGTAACATAAGGGACGCGGTGGCTCACTGGCTAAGACGCTGAGCTTGTCAATCAGAAAGTTCGGCGGTTCAAATCCCTAGCACCGTGTAATAGAGTGTGCTCCCATTATTTGTCACAACTTCTGCCAACCTAGCAATTCAAAACCATGTTAAAAAAAAAGCAAGTAGAAAAACAGGAGCCATCTTTGGTGGGAAGGTAACAGTGTTCTGTGCGCCTTTGGTGTTTAGTCATGGTAGCCACATGACCATGGAGACTTCTTCAGACAGCGTTGGCTCTTCGGCTTTGAGACGGAGATGAGCACCACCCCCTAGAGTCGGGAACGACTAGCACATATGTGCAAGGGGAAACTTTACCTTTAATGTACTAACATGTACTTTATTCATCCATTTAAATCATTAACAAGACAAACTAAATTTAAGATTGCAGTTCATGAAAATTAAATTATAATTATTCCCATCTAAATTCACAGACCCCCTGAAATCTATCCAACTTTATGAACCCTTCTAGGACTTCACAATTACATTCTTCACATCAATAGTACCAATGTATATCACAACTGCTAACATGAATCTAGCACTTTCTGTCTATTTAGATGACCACATGATATCTTCTGTCTATCTATTAGGCAAGCATGTCAGTATGCAACATACAGCTCCATCACAATCTGAGTTTCCCCATCTTGGAGATTCAGCTTCAGCTTTAGAGAATATCTCTTCATTTCCTGAAATCTAGGAACACATTAAAGTACACTGACAACTTATGTCCATCTGGCAGATAACAATAGCTATGGCATTGAATACAATATGCAAGATAATGCCAATTATTCTGTTATCAAATTCATATTGATTCACAACTCATCTTTATGCTGAAATTGAAACTGTAATATTAAGTTGTTTTGTCACAGGAATTCTCCCTCTGGTCATAGAGCTCTCTCTCTGTCTTGAAACACCCTATTTCTAAAGCTGTAGGTAGCTTTGTGTGCATGATGTTGCAACCAGTTAAATTAGAAATTTTCGTGTTAAAAAAAGTTAATTGATGTTGAATAATTTTTAATTTAGAAGATGTTATTTATGTGAATAAGTATAAAGCTCATAAGGATCAAAATATTAGTATCATTTAATAATCTACACAAAGAATACAACATAACATTTTCACTAATATAGGTTTATATAATCAGTATTAAAAAATATTCACTTGATGTGAGTATTATGTGAAAATTTCACTTTCACATAACTTATGCAGAATTTTGGCACTGCCCATTAAAAAAAGTCCGGTCCCAAGTGGAAGAGCTATTGCAATGCGTGACCCGTCAAAAGCGCGGACGACAAAAGCGCAATCGACAAAATCGCGCCTTTGGCGTCATCACAGCGCGACGAAAAAGATCGAAAAATTCAAATAAAAATTAATAAAAATTAAATTAAAGCAAGCCGATTCACATAAAGGTAAGGGTTAGGTTTAGGGTTAGGGTTAGGGTTAGGTTAAGGGTTAGGGTTAGCTTTAGAGCGTTAGCGTTAGGGTTAGGTTAAGGGTTAGCGTTAGGTTTTTCGTTACTTTAACGGTTAGGTTTAGGGTTAGGTTTAGGGTTAGGTTAAGGGTTAGGTTTAGGGTTAGGTTTAGGGTTAGGTTTGGGGGGCTTAGGGTAAGGTTTTTGCTTTATTTTTACATTTTTCGAACTTTTTCGTCGCGCTGTGATGACGTCACAGCGCGCTTTTGTCGAGTGCGATTTTGTCCTACGCGCTTTTGTGGTGGAACCATTGCAATGCATGAAATGCCCTCCCTCCCAAAAATAGAGGAAGATAATCAGTATCTTTGCTTCAATTGTGTGTGTGTGTGTGTGTATATGTGTGTGTGTGTGTGTGTGTGTGTGTGTATATATATATATATATATATATATATATATATATATATATATATATATATATATATATATATATATATACATACATACATACACATACATACATACATACATGCATGCATACATACATACATACATATATAAACAAACTTTTGTGCCAAAATGGTGTATGTAATGCTGTACTCTAGGTACCAAATGTGCTCAAATCCTCAGTATATGCTATTGTCTTCCATTGAAGCTCAATAATTGAATTTTTGGAAGACCATTGCCTACATACAACTTTTCAACTTGTTTATAAATGTATTTAAGTATCTCACTTTTGCAGCTATTCTACTACAAATGGTATTTCAGATTCTTTTATGAATAGATAATGTGAGGAACATATAATTCAACTCACATTCTGTTGCTCTGATACAGCTAAGCAATCATACATAGCATTCCAAGAAAAATAGTTTTTTTTCATGTAGTACTTATCAGTGGAGAAATAGCTTTGTGTAATTTGAGGCATTTGCTGGAATTTGAGAACTCCAAGTAATACAGAGCAAAGCACTCACGTAGGAATCATGAAATCTCCAGAACTATAAATCCTACTAACCTGAAATTTGGCATGTATATTCCTCTTGGCTTCTAGGTGCTTGGTAACAAAGGATTTTTTGAAATGACCATTAGAACATTAGTATTTATTATATTATTATTAACACACTTTGATGCTAAGGAGTTAGACGTTCTACTCACCCTCCGAACCTGAAAACTTGGATATGGACGTGACCAGCGCCTGACTCGTCTGGCCTGCTGGCTGGGAGTTTGGAAAGGAGCCTAAGAGAGACAAGTTGATAAGATAGGTGGGGCTTCATTGAGCAAACCTAAGAGAGAGAATGTGATAAGAGAGGGGAGGTTTCTGTGGGGCAAGACTGAGGGAGAGAAGGGGAGAGGAGAGATCTATGGTAACTACTTATTAATTTTCAAGCTGTAAGTGTCGATTTATCAAGCCCAATCACATAGTTTTGTAGCGGAGCATGGGTATTCAGGTAGTGTATTATATATTGCCCCACCTGGGTGACCCAGAGTACTTCACATTCCTTTCAGATTCTATTAAGTATCTTAAGTAGTTAGCAGGGTCTAATATGACTCTGAACTGTTGGATTTACTGGACTGATCTGAATTTCTCAAATGTATGGTTCCAGTTTTGATTTCATCATCAACTGTTTGGTGCTTTCATCTGGACTCTTCTGGAAGATATTAATATTTGCTATGAAAGTCACATCTTTTCATATCATAAGTCGATTCAGCTTCAACTGTCAGCATGCATAAGCAAAAATAGCATCATTGATTATTAGAGAGAAAATACAATTTGGAAAATGAATGAAGGGCTGGTTGCAGTCCCCGCTCCTTCAAAAGTATAATCAACACATAGAGAAAAAAAATAGATCAAGACAACTGTATTTTCCAGCTTTGTCTCTTACATTCTTCTCAGTTCTTTCAGAGAGTGCTTAATCAGAAGAGCAGCTGAATTCCCACCAGCACAGAAAACCCATGTGCTCTGGCTCTTTATCTCTATTTGGCTCAATATATTGGATGGTGCTAGAGATCATACTGTTGATTATAAGCATGTTTCAATTTCTCCTCCACACAATTTTTAGCCTTTATCTACATTAATGTACTAATGTACATTAGTTACAACTCTTTTCTGTTCTCCATAAACATCTGACTGGAGCATAAATTACCTTGACTACTTATTACTTTATGCTTCAGAAATACCAAATAGTTTAGCTTTATATAACATTTTGAACATTGAAGATGATGTGGGTTTGAATGAGGAACTTGCTTGTGTAACTGGTAGTATTTGTTCTTGATACAGTTTCTACAGTTATGCTTTTTTCTATTTTTTGTTTCTTTTAATGAGTTCATGGAATTGCTACTACTTGCTAGAAACTACTAGACCAGTAACTGACAGTCTCATTTTTTAAATGTGTGGACTACTACAACTGAAAGTTTTTGCAAATCGTCATTAAGTCAACTAAGATTTTAGTGAGAACAGCAAAATGCTAGAAGGCCAAAAGTGTCAACATGTTATAAGATTTAACTATCTCATAAGATTTAATTATCTCATGAGATTTCAGCAATTTTTCAAAATGATTTCCATAGCTAAGCAAGGTGGTTGTTAGGTGATTGATTTTATGATCCCCATCCAAATTTGTTAAGTGAATTACTACAGTCGTTAATTGAATTACGCAGTTATTAGGTGAATCTGGTTTCCCCTAATGATTTTGCTTGTCAAAAGCCAGCTGGGAAGGTTGCAAATCACTTGTGACCATGCAATGCTGCAACCATTATAAATACATAATGCGTCCCAAGCATCTGAATTTTGATGCTGTTACCATGGCGATGATGCAGTGGTTGTCATTTTTGGAGTGTGGTTGTAACTTTGAATAGTTGCTAAGCAAATAGTTGTGAGTCAAGAACTACCTGTACATTTTCCCCCTGTCCTTGCAAGATTTTATTATGCTACCATAAAAATTGCTCATCACGTTATTCTACTTGGCTTTTTATAGTACAGCATCTTTTGAGTCCTATTTCTAGATCAATAACCTAGGTATTTTCCCATTTTGCTTAGTATAACTGAACATACAGATCTACATATATTTCTCACAATAATTAATATTCCTATGATAGTTTAAAGAATAAATTTTCGAAGAATTTCATTTGAAAGTTGTGATGATTTTCATATTCTTCACCTTTTGGGTCTCTTTCCTCACGGGGGAGGGGGGCAGAATAATTAAAGTCCATTTATTTGCAAATTTAGGTGTCATAACCCAGTAAGGAAATAATTTGAGTGGCATCTGACTTGTCAGATTTTCTTCATTATCTTAAACAAAATAATTAGTTCTCTCAGTCCAAACAAGACTTGAAATATCAGTTAAGGGCTAGCAACTACTGTATATTCAAGAAAGCAGTCCTATTCTTAAACATATGAGTCACTCTGGTATTGAATGTTAGCAGCAATAGCTGAGGCATTCTCTTGGAGCAGAACAGCACTAGTGGGGGGAACATGAATATTACAGATTCCAGAACTGCAAATGTGTGGATGACCACATAGCAAGGAAAGTTTTATCTATGTTTTCACTATTATCTGAGTAATTATCTTTGTCAAAATGCACTGAATATATCTACTGTGCTCCATTCTCCCTGTAGCTCCCTGGCTTAATTTATTGTGGTGGTCTCTCATGAGGAATAAGACACGCAAACAAGATGTCTCGGGATGAGAGCTCAGAACAGACTCTGAAACCCCCTTTTATTCTTATTACACTCATTAGCATACAATGTTATCACTTAGGGCCAGAGCTTGCCTGTGGCCAGTTACTTTTATGAGTCATTTATCCTGTTTTCCACATTCCCATGCGCTTTCATTGTTTTGTGTACACTATGGCACATCCTGTGGGAGCATTTCTCTGCAATTATTCCCACATCTCCTCCTTTTTTATATTATCAACGGAGACTTTCTCTAAGTTCAGATGGACCTCGGTTTCCATGGCCAGAGCATCCGCCCTATTAGAGGGAAGGAGGGTTTTGCACGTTTGTAGCAGGGATGGGAGGCATTGAATACAACAACAAAGTAACACCAGCAATACAATGATGGTTATTATCACAGGAATCAGTGATCTCAGCCAGGAGCCATCAGGTAGCCATGACCACAGAGCCCCCCCATAAGTCGATGGTACCAGAACCATCACTATGCAGGGGATTGTTACGTACCAAGGACTCCATTTTTTCCACTGTGGCAGAAATATTAGGTTGATTATCATGAATGTACATGCAACAATGTGAATGAATCAAAGCACAAACACCACCTTTTGCAGCCAAAATAATATCCAAAGCAAAACGATTCTGCAATGTTACACTACGTATTTCCCCCAGTTCCTGATTAATTAATTTTAGAGTAGTAATAGTTTCATTAAACATAACAACAGTCCAATTATTTAACTTATGCAAATCTCTATAATTCATAACAACACCTGGTGGAGAACACCTCTAGAAAATTGAGTCCAGGATGATCCTCCCAACGTCAGGGGGGATTCGGAGAAGGTGTCTCGTTTATTTCGAATTCTTCCACTAGGTAATTCTTTCATAGCATATATACCCGGGACCAACAATCCCAACGTACATACGCCTTGCCAATTTCGTGGAGTCTGTCGGTAAGCCTTTCTACCACATATGAGCCACATATTAGGTATGTCATAAGTTCCTTTTTTCGAGGAGTTGGCAAACTCTCCCATGGCCTGCATTTGACTGCAAGCCCAGTATTTATTGACTCCATCTGGCGCTGTTGTATTAATGGCATTACAAAAGTAGCCAATTCCACGGAATCAGAGTCTCACAATTGGTGTAGGTGCCAAGATATGTTGCATTTCTCCATCGGCCTGTGCTGGAAAAACGGTAATGAGCGGGTTCCTGCACACGGGTAGCTACAGCATATGTGATGTCCAGCAAACTTTGCGTTCTAGGCCAGGTAGCTTGTTTCCATCTAGTTTCATTAAAGGGAATAGCGTGTAACACCATGCCACCTTTGCTATCAGCTGGGATATGTAAGCAAATCCAACAATTAGTTAAATTAAAAAGGTGTGAAACCTTCTTCAAGTCCTGTAAATAAGAATTGGGACCCCAAGCCCCCAAGTCATGTGTACTACACCGAGGGAACGTCAGCAGGCACCATGTAAGCCGAACACAGCGAGCAGGTGTCCAGATAATTTCACCATGGTCTTCAACTGCGGCGTAACCACAGCCCCAAGTAATGAGGGAGGCAGGACCTTTCCAGGACGGGTCCGGCAGACGTTGGTAGTACACTTGTGGACATGGAGAGTCTGCGGGAGAAGCAGAAAAATGCCTGCTGGCGGCCGTGAGACCCGGGGTGCCGGTAACATTAAGAAAGTTGAGAGTGTAAAGAGTAAGATTTAAAACATTTTGTATTCCAGGTAAGCCGGGGTTATTTTCCCCTTTATTTTTGGAGTGTGCTGCAAGAGCAGTTTTTAAAGTTTGATTAGCTCGTTCCACAATGGCTTGACCATTGGAGTTATAAGGAATACCAAATTTATGGATAATGGATCAGCGATGGCAAAACGCCGCAAATGCAGAACTAGTGTAAGCCAGGCCATTATCAGTTTTCAACTCTCTTGGTTTACCCAGAATACAGAAAGTCCGAATGCAATGATTAATAACATGTTTGGTGGCCTCACCCCATTGTGGGGTGGCCATAATAAAGCCTGAATGGGCGTCAATGGAAACATGTAAATATTTCCAAGGGGCAAATGGCAAATATTGAGTCACGTCCATTTGCCACAATTGACAACTTTGCGTCCCCCGAGGGTTGACACCTTGGGGAACTTCATGTGCTTGAAGGCTACAGGTAGGACATTGTGGAATAATAGCTGATGCCTCCTGAGCTGAAAGGGAAAATTGTTTCATAAGAGCTTTTTTATTCCGATGAAAATATGCATGACTTTCCCATGGAGTAATCGGGGAAAGGACTAAAATGGAGGAGGCTGCAGAAGCAGCTCCATCTGCCCGGGCATTGCTCTCTTGAAGCATGCCCTGAAAAGGCAAGTGGCTACGAATATGGGCGGGGAAGAAGGGACAAACACGACGTTGCAAAAGGAGTTGAAGGGTAAGAAAAAGGCTTAAGAGAGAGTCGTCCAAAGAGGGAAAAACATAGGAATTAGGCAAAGAAATAAGAACATGATACACATAAAGGCTATCCAAAATCAAATTAAAGGGTAAATGGGGAAAAGTCTGAAAAACCAAAATCGTAGCGCCAAGTTCAGCACGTTGAGCAGAGGATTGAGGCGGAGTGATTTTTGTGTGCCAGGATCCATCCTGTTGCCACACACAAGAACCATATGTTTTTCCCCCCATCCATAAAAAGCGTCAACGTATCTGAGAGAGGGGAGGTTACCAAGGAAGTAGACAGGGAAAGGGGAACGTTGAGGAAAAGTTGAAAACAGGGATCAGAAGGTAAATGACAAGACACAAAACCCGACCAATCGGCCAAGGAAAGTTGTAAGACATCAGATGTGGCCAAGGGGGGTTCCCAAACAGTAAGAGAAATGGGGACATACAAACCAGCAAGATCAAAACCAATAAGGCATTTAACTCGAAAGCGAGCCTTATTTATTAAAAGAGCCATTAAATGAGGCTGGGAACTGATGGACTTACGTGGGGTATGAGGGAGGTGTAACCATTCTACAACGTAAACTTTTTTGTCATGGCATTGTATAAGCGCTCCAGTGGGTAACGGAGGAGTAGCAAAAATTGCCAATGAGAGTGGGTGGTCTGGTAGAGCTCGATCCACCCAACGGGTGATCATTGCCTCAGTTATTAAACTAAACACTTGCTCCTGGGCCGGAGTAAGAATTGCAATAGAAGAAGGGCCTAAAGGTCCCTTTAATGCCATAAATAAGGGTCTTACAAAATTTATGGTGCCTAAAATTTGCTGCAAGGCAACCAAAGTCAAAGGTGAAGGTATTTTGATGGAGGGTACTACTGGAGATGAGTATGAGGCCAAAACCTTATGGCCTAAGTAGGAAAAAGGTTCATGGGTCTGAATCTTGTCTGGGGCTACTTGAAGACCAAATGTGGCCAATAATGTAACAAACTCCGATAGCACAAGTTGTACTGTACCCTTTAGGCCAGGAGCCGCAATCAAAATGTCATCCATATAATGGTAAACCAAAAAAGTAGGATGAGATTTACGGAAAGGTTGTAATGCAAAATCCACAAAAGCCTGACACATAGTAGGGCTATTAAGCATTCCCTTTTTTACTCGGACTCAAACACCACATACTGGGTTCCATTAAGCAACATCCGAGCCAAATCTTTCCAATCCTGCAGTAGCAGTTGATAGGCACCCGCTAGAGAATTAAGAAGTCCTCTGGAGTAGTGACTGGTAATTCCATAATCCTTTACCGCAGTTTTTAATTCTTTAATCATTACCAGAGGCACGGGTTCCCAGTCAAAAACAATACCTGCTTGTGTATTTTGGTATGTGACTGGAAACAACTCAGTATCCTGCAAATCGGAGGTATCTAAACCTCCTTCTTTTATTGCTTTTTGATAAGCTCCTCTAATAATTCCTGGCTGGTTGGGCGTGGCCAGAGGGGCTGTCAGCAGTAGTCTGACAGCACGTGGGTTGGGAAAAACCCTCAGGAGCCATGGGTTGGCAAACCCGTAAGTCTGGAGCAGGAGTTGTTAACATAACAGACGCTGTTTGATAAGGAGGTGGATTCAACAACGGCTGAAGAGGGGATTCAGCATGTGTCTGAATCAATGTATAGACAATTTTCCACAGACAAAGAACATCTGGGGGAGCCCTCGGAACTTGGTGGAGGACTGCGCCAATTTTTCCTCCATGTGTCGGCTTTTAAGGAGCAATGTTCCGGATAAGATGGACAGTTAGCCCAAACATAAGCAAGCAATTTGACAGCCTCTGGTTTAGAGAAAGGCGTGGTAGTTTTTCGGTCTTGGGTGCTTAAATATTTTTTCCTGCCTAATTGCCTAAGCTCTTCAGCATGCACTTTCTGAGCTGCAAACATTCCACCCCCCATACTTACGAATTAGAGTCAGTCGCCAGCGACATCGTCGGGTGCACCGAGCCTATTCCAGGCGGTAAGCAGAGGGTTAGCAGGGACGTATCCGTCGGCACAGGATCACATCGGGGTCACCACGTGTAGTGGTCTCTCATGAGGAATAAGACACGCAAGCGAGATGCCTCGGGATGAGAGCTCAGAACAGACTCTGAAACCCCCTTTTATTCTTATTACACTCATTAGCATACAATGTTATCACTTAGGGCCAGAGCTTGCTTGTGGCCAGTTACTTTTATGAGTCATTTATCCTGTTTTCCACATTCCCATGCGCTTTCATTGTTTTGTGTACACTATGGCACATCCTGTGGGAGCATTTCTCTGCAATTATTCCCACAATTTATCATCCAGCACAAACCTAAGTTCCTCTGTAGGTGTATTCCAGCCCTAAAAGAAGATCCTGATTAGATCTGTTTTGAAGATAAGATTAGGGTTCTTGCGCAATATGGCCACCATCTTTGCCTTAACTATATTTGAACCAGTGAAAAGAGCAGGTTCATAATTGCAATTTGTAATATGATTTTATTGAAATTAATTGACTGATTACAATAAAACTATTTTAAAATTTCAACAAAGCAGCTGGATCCAAGTTTTGGTTGTTGTTTTAACGTGAAAATAAATGGTGGTCATGAGTGATAATAAAGTATTCCTCCTTTGTGCTACCTATGGATCCGGTTTGTGAAACAGTGCATCTAGTGGACCCTTCCAAATAGAGAATCTTCTAGTTTAGGAATCCAGATTCTTTGGATTGGATATATTCACAAGCTCCAGAGAGATTATATCAATTGCTGCTTATCCATATGGCAGACTGGTGCTTGAAGATGTACGCAGGGTGCATAACATCAAGATAAATTGTTGCACAAGCCTCTTTAGACAGCACTGCCTCTTTTCTGACAGGTTTTTCATTGCTGGAATTTAGCATTCCAGCACTTTCACTGTAATCAGATCCATCTTATTTGACTGAAGAAGTACCAGAAGAGTAGCTATATAGTCTACATTTGGAAAAAGATACAGAATTTCAGCTTCACTTCAGACATTCATTTGGGAGGTAGTCGTGGGCATATTTGAATAATAACCTCTGTTGTGAATTGAGCTAATACATAATGCTACATAATATGATGTTGCCAATTTCAATAGTAGAGTTTGCTCTGCTGGATAAATTGATTACTCTCAAGGTTTAGCAAACAGTGATGTATTATGGCTACCTTAGATCATTTCCTAGTGCCATTTGGCCTGTGGCAGAATGAGGCAGTTTATTAACAATCTAATTTATTTTTTTTAATATTACTAACTTTGGGAAAATACGTCATGTTTACAGATATTTTAAAGCTGCAGCAGTCATTTTTAATCTTATCATTGGCATAAAGGACTTCTTTGTCAATGAATAAGAGAGCTTCTAGTCCTCTTTCGCCCTGGGACTTCCACAGTGATTCCAAGTGAATTGCAATTCTCTGATGTCTTTCAACTAAATCTTTTTTCTTACCAATTGAATTTTCAGGAATTGGAACAGTTCCACAGTGCCTTTTAATTGATAGTTCTGGGAGTTCTCCATCTGAAAATACCTGTAGTTGGGAACTAAAAATGTGGTGCAAATATGATTTTGTTTATTTTTACTGAATATCAGTTCTACCTTCAGGACTCCTGTGTCTTACATAATTATGAAAAGTACATTACTAACAAAACTATTAATGTAGTTATAACAATTTACTTAATGTTATATGTGTGTTTTATTATCTATTTTATTATTATTTATCAATGTGACTCCCTAAAGCTCTCGGAAAACTTAGTTTCTGGAAGTCCATTACCAATCGGGCCAATTTCACTCCTAAGTGGAGGGTGTTCCACATCATTGGTACCATCACTAAAAGGTAGTGTGTGTTCTGGTCTCGGCACCTTCACATCACAAAAATGGGGTATCCAATAGTTTTTCCTGGGACATTTGCCTTGAACAAATCAGCTTTGGATGGAGCAGGTTGCCCTTATTGTGTCTTTGGTAGCAATTGCATACATACTATTGATATCAGTGGAGAGCTCACATGATCATTATAATGAAGTAACGGTTGTGAGTGCCAATCACTAGTAGGCAATTTGCTGCACTTTAAGTTAACTGCAGCTTCCAGACGGCCTTCAAAGTTTGCTTCACTACAGAAATCCAGCCAGGTTAAATATATGTCCCATACTATATATTCACATGAAGTCACAACATCCTTTCCCTCAGTACACTCTTATGGCATCCATTTGGTACAAAAATATGTTTTATATCTGACAGCCATCTCTAAATGCAATTGACCAGTTATTCCAAGGTGTCTGTCTTTCTATGCAGATGACATCCTTTTTATTAACTAGAACAATTGTAGAAGCAACAGCCTTTTGATGTTCACCTAGTTTGTTTTGCTTTCTCATAATGGCTCATGTGGCCAAAATGTGGGTGTTACTGCTTTGCAGAAACTATACTTGCCCTTCCAATATTGGCACGTAGTTGTAGGCATACAGAATGTTCTGCAGACATTAGGCATCTGTTTTGTTGCCAGTTCCACATTACAAGAAGTCCTAATTGACTGCTGTAATTGTATGGCAAGGGAAACGGATGATTGATTAGCTTTCATTCCACAACCATGGCGCCTCAAAATTAAATAATGATAAAACGGATACTTGAAATGGGCATGTAGCTGGGTTGCATTTTTATAAGGCAGAACAAAGTATAGGTAGTCCTCAACTTACAACCAGAATTGAGCCCAAAATTTCTGTTGCTAAGTGAGACATTTGTTAAGTGAGTTTTGCCCCATTTTAGGACCTTTCTTGCCACAGTTGTTAAGGGAATCGCTGCAGTTGTTGAGTTAGTAACACAGTTGTTAAGTGAATCTGGCTTCCCCATTGACCGCTTGACAGAAGCTTACAAAAGGTGATTACATGACCCCATGTCACTGCAACCGTCATAAATATGAATCAGTTGCCAAGCATCTTAATTTTGATATGGGACCATGGGGATGCTGCAAAGGTAAGTCTGAAAAACAGTCATAAGTCACTTTTTCAGTGCCGTTGTAACTTTGAACAGTCACTAAATGAACTGTTATAAGTCGAAGACTACCTATACTAATTTTTTTCTTAGAGGTATTGTTTAGATAGGAATTGTATCGTTGCTCCTCTTCCCCTTCTGTTCGTCATTTCCAGGATTCAGAGAAACAGCTGTTTTACTTGAATGAGCAATGTTTTTCTTAGAAAAACCAGAATCTATGATCTCTATTATAGTCTGTTGTCTTTCTGAATTTGTAAAATGAATCCGATGATATTCAGGGTCAACTTCCAGCTTGTTGAGCTAGTTCCCAAGTTTCAAAAGTTGTATATAAAGTGATGTACGAATTACCTAGCATTCAAAACTGTGGTGTTGTGCTGCATCTGATTGGTCCTCTTTTCCTCCATCTTTTTAATCAAAGGTAATTCTGTTTCATTTCTCCTTTTCTCATCTCTTTGGTATCCCTTCTTCTTTACTTCATCTTTTATCACTTCGAATGTCAAGGGATTCCGTTCTTCTGCATACATATTATACTTTCTCGGGGTTGTATTTTATTTCTCTGCTGAAGTGGGCCGTCATTTATGAAAACATATGTGATAAGGCTGTTTGTCATGCCTAATATCAGACATAGAGAGCCAGTTTCATGTAATGGTTAAAGTACCATGCTAGGAATGGGAAGGCTGTGAGTCCTAGTCCTGCCTTAAGCTCAAAACCACTTGAGTGATTTTCAGCCAGTTATTCCATCACGGTTCGAAGAAGCAGGAGATGGCAAACCATATCCAAACCCTTACCAAGAAAATTGCAGAGATTTGTCCAGGCATTCCCCCAGGAGCCAAGGCTGACTTGGAGGTACCTCCCCCCAATAATCAGACATTCCAATTTTTTTGAACTAAACACATTAGGACTTTCTAGACAGATGTTAATACCAATATTATTATTGATCTTGATTTTATTTTACTAAAATATATGGAAGCCTTTTGCTGAACAGGTTGTGAACATTTGTTATTTTCCACTGGGATATGTGGGTTGTGTACTTTTCAATATAAACTTCCCCATATAGATAGGTTCTAAGTTTTCCTAAAGTATGAAATCTCTCCCATCACAAGCAATAGCAATAGCAGTACTGGTATAACACTTACATATTGTTCCATAGTGCTTTACAGCAGGGCTCCCCAACCCCCGGATCGCAGACTGGCACCTGATAACAGATACAGGGTATATTTAATCTGGTACTAAAGGAGTTTTTTATTTATTTAAAACTTCAAATATTATTCCAGTGAAAACATTGAATGTTGGCTCAGAGTGTTGAATAAAAATCTGATATAGTACACTATTTTGTGTTTATTAACCAGAATTCTTTATGTATTAATTAGACTTGGTGAAGCTTAAATCACACCGTTAATCACAGTATTGTGTGATTAGAAATAGTTCTAAAGAGTTTACAACTTTCATTGCTGGAAGCTTCTAATGCTACATAGAATTCATATGGGATACTGCTAGTAAAGTACATTTTAAAAACATTTAAACAATTATTTTAGAAGTCCTTCTAGATCAGGTTTTTATTTCAGTTTGCATTCTACAACTTTAAATTCCAATTTATCTAATTAAGTTTGACAGCAGTGTTTTCCATTCTAGTGGCCACCTCCTGACTGCATGAACTTTCCTGTCCAAAAAATAAAATTAATATGCATTCTGTTCATTATAATTTGACATATGTCAAAAAAGTATTAAAGAGTCCCTGCAATAGTCTTAGTCCTATCATGGTTTACAGCCATGAATTTAAATAATAACTGCTTTTGCTTGTCAAAATCATTCTACCTGAAGATTAAGCAGTTACAATCCCACATGATATATTTGCACAGGAATTAACAATTATAGTTGATTTTGCATAGACATCATGAGTTGAGATTACCTAAACAAGTTGTCCCTTTCACTTACATCTTCTCTACACAAATATTTTGCATCTGCACAAGTCTTGTAATGCTAATACAGTTGTCTCTTTTGCTGATATTCAAGACAGTATGCCTAATACTTTGCTAGTCTCCTCTAAAGATTATAAAATCTGCTATCAAAGTAGGACCATTTGATGCTGTCAGTTCTTCTTCTCTGTAAGCAAGCTGTGCCCCCCCCCTCACAGTTTTGGAAAGCATACCTTTTATCCTTGTGTTACATCATCACACTTAATAGAGGCAAAAAATCTTATTAAAAATTCCAGGCACAGCAGTTTTCGCATACAAGTACATAAGGTTCAGTGGACAAAGATAGCTTTGTGTGTTTCTGTCTAATTCCCCTTTACCTGCCTTCAACTGTACCTACTTTCTGAATCGGGATTTTTCTTCAGTTTACCCCTGATAAATTAATCCTAACAGATTATGTCAGCTTTACACTGTAAAACCCAATGGTGTAGCTCAGGCTCATTGAATCCCTTCTGTACATTTAAAGTAGGTATTACGGAGGCTTATTTTCTTCTCCTTTGCCAGCTTCTGTTCTGAAATCTGATCACTGCTTCTGCTGGGAGTGGTGTGGGCATGAGGAGAGAGGGAAGAGCACAGCCACTGGGAGAAGGAGAGATGCAGCAAGTGTGGAGCTAGCTAGCCGCCTTTAGACAAAGCAGTCTGCTGCAGCTTTTTGAAAGAGACACACATATGCCTGCCTGGGAAAATAGCACTGTCCTTTTGACTGCTCATGGAGTGGAAAAGAAATTGTCCAGTACAACAAGAGACTCTCTGAACAAGACAGAGGCTGCGGCTCGAATTTGGGGAGTCAATCACCCTTTGGCCAGGCTTTATCAAAGAAGAGAGGCGGAAACCTTTCCTGAGCGCTGCATCCCTGGTGCTGCAGTATGCATTAAGAAGGGAGGCCAGCTCCCGGGCACTCATTAACATTGCTTAACAGAGGATCTTCTCTGCAGGCCAGTGCAGCAGGATTTCGAACCCTTTCCAATTATTCAGAGAACAACCAGCCCTGCATTGTGTAGGCATCACAGAGAGGAAGGAGCAGGGTCTAGTTTTAAATGTGCAGAACTTCAAATAACCACAGGGTTCAAAGGCTGCAACCCGAGTGTCATCACCAATATTGTGCAAATTTGTCTTCAAGAGCGGGCATGCTAAGAAGGCTGAGAAAATACTGCGTGGTTTGCATAGCAATTTATCTGAGGATTGCAAAGCTGCGGGATTTGAACTTTCCTGATTACATCAAATGCCTCCAGTTTCAACAAAAGAAAGTAACAAATTCCTAGACTTTCCTAGGCATAGACAAAAGAAGAATTACTTTGCATAGCTTCCAATTGTGGTTTGCATAGCAATTTACCTAAGGACTGCAAAGCTGTGGAATTTGAACTTTCCTGCTTACATCGAGCATCTCCTGTTCAGCAAAGGAAAGTAACAAATTCCTAGACTTTCTTCTTTTATAGAGAGAAAAGAAGAGCTATTTTGCATTGCTTCTGTTGGCCTTTGAAGAACTTATTTCTCATTAACTGGTTAAAAGGAGGTGTCAGAACGTATCTGATTCTAACTGCTACAGAGGACGGGTGGGGGATGTTCAGCAGTTGTTGTTTTTCCCCCTCTTAAATCCAGGACTTTAAGGGCTTTGTTCTGAGAACTACTTGTTTATCTGTGTGAGGAATGTGAAAGTAGTACTTGCCTTTTGCAGAAGAAGATGAAGGACTGGCAAATGAAAGTTGACAAAGAATTGTCAGGAGCAGACTTTGGATGGAAAATGAACTGAATCTTTTCATTTTGTTCCAGTGTATTTATTTCTGCTCTAATCTGAATGTTTGTGTTGATTCCCAACCCAGATCAATCAGTACAGGCTATCAAAATGTCATATATCTGGATAGGTAGTAGAGTGACAGTGGCAGGACTTCTGAGCTTAGGCTTATCAATCATGCCTCTGCTCCTTGTAATAAAATAACAAAGAAGAATCCTTATCATGGTTTGCCTGTTTCGGGACTGTTGGGGGAAAAAAAGTATAAGTCTCTATTCTTCTACTGCTGTGTGTGTGTGTGTGTTTGTGTGTGTGTGTTGTCTTGCATGTCTTCTTTGGACAGCTGCTCATTAATCTGGCTGATGTTGCTTTTCCGAACTCCTATTGTGTCTGTTTGCTTCTTTCAACTGCATGAAGATATATTTTCTCTCTAACTGCTTTGCATCTCCAGTGTTAACAGTTTTCCTTACTATTGCACAAGGTAATGAATCTGAAGTAATGCATCTCAAGTTGAAGTTGCATGAATGCGTCTGCTGGGCTAAGTGTATTTGTGAGCTGGATGCTCTTCTTACTAGCTCTGGCTTGGAATCCTTTCCTCTGCTTTGGAAAGTTTACAGCCCCTGCAGATGAAAGAGTGAGCTGACCAAGATTCTTGTGAGGTTTGGAATGCGTATACCTGGTGAGAAGCACACCTCAAGCCAGGAAATCAATGCATGTAATGCTTGAACTACAGGGACAATTATAAACAACCTGGATTCCGAGTTTTAAATATAACTGAGAGTCAAATTAATGCTCTAGATTGAACAGGACAGAAGCTTATTGTTCATGGTCGGTGTGCAGAAGAGGAGCTGTCTGCCATCTAATTGTGCTCTGGCCTTGGTTTGGCTCCTTTATGATAATGACAATGATGTGGCAATGCCACTTCTCTTCCTCAGAGTGCCGCTGCTACCGCCTTAATGGGTTTTCCTTTTTCAAGCGTCTGCCGATTCCTCTTTCATCAGGTTCACGGATGCTGGAGCAGAGTGTTGGGGAGTGGCTGGAGTCCATCGGCTTACAGCAGTACGAAAGTAAACTGCTTCTCAATGGCTTCGATGATGTCCGCTTCCTGGTGAGTAACTACCTGACAATCTATGACAAGGGATTTGTTGAACAAGTCCATTGGTTTTGGAAAAAAACATATTCAAATCAACAGAGAAAAGTATAAAAGGTTACCTATCCTACAGGTATATTTTCACAATGTTTGACTCTCGGATTAAAAGGTTTGAACAGTCCTGACTGATGATAAATGCTGGACTCTTTTTTTAGAGTGTAGGTTTGTCTTGTAAATTTGATGTTCAAGAGTGATTCTCATTAAGGATAGTTGTATAGCTATCTAGGAAGAAGGACAAGTGGAAAATTGAGCTGTAACCTTAAATGGAGATGCCAATATATTCAAACATATCTGAATATACTTAGTTGCTTGTTTGGTAAATGCCTGCAATGTTCAAATATATACTACATGCTAAATACTATGAAAACAAAAATATCTAATCTCCAGTATATTGTATATCCTCACTGTGGATGTAAATATATTTCCTTTTTTAAATATTCTGTCTTCATTGCTAAGCCTAATACTTCAGAACAACATTATTGGGACAAAAGATGCTTTAGCCCTAGCCATCTTAATTATGATAAAAATACACCATTTATCTGCATTGGTATTCATTTCTTCTCTTAAAATAGAATGTCATTTATATAGTTGATATTGCTGAACATTAGTTATCAGCATCTGGATAATTTGTACTCATTGGCATAACAGAAAGGAAGATTGCTGGGGGATAATGTGATTTAATATAATTGTCTTGTCATTTTATTTTTTACATATAACCATTGGGAAAGTATTGTCAGATGGTGAATTATCAATCTTCAGTATATAAAATACACATTTGCAAGTCCACTGTAGAATATATTTAGTGAAATTCCAGCTTTGAAACAGAGATTTCTGAATTACTTTGGGGAGGGGTAAAATAAATTAGAGAATGTTTCTCTTTGTTCAGTATGTTTCATATAGAAGCCCAAAATATATTTCCTGAATTGGTTAGATTTCTACTTGTAAAACTCTTTATTATTCAAAAATATCTAATTAGGTCTGAAACTGAGAAACAGAAATCTAACTACAAATCTAGATTACACTATAATATGTTGCAGAACACTGCTTTAATTCTGACTATTTCTGTGGTCAAACCATCACTTTAGAAAGTGGTAGGGACAGCAGGTAGTATTATCTGCTAGTTTTGTAACAGATTATGTCAAGGTTTTGCCTTCCAATTATCAAGTTACATTGGGATAAGCATACGGGAATTAAAATATTTTCATTTTGTTTATGACTGTTCTGTTGTGTCATGAAGTTTGATAAATCATGCCAAAATTGGGATAGGTGAGGAGATGTTAGAGGAAGACATCTAAGTTTAGTTATTGTTTATAAAACTTTTGTATTTATTTGAAACTATTTTTTTAACAATCTTTAAAATTCAATTATTGGGTATTAGCTTTAAATCACACATATTTATCAAAACTCCAGTTATAGTAATTTCCCACTTCAACACTATAGAAAAGCTTTTGAATATTTAATTTTTTTCTGAAAAGGATGAATTGAAGAGAATTTTTTATTTCCTATTAACACATGCACTTTTCCTAGATATTATTTGTGCTGAAACAAGAAGAGATGTTTGCTAGTCCTAGCACGTAATCTTTTAAACTTTTTAAAAGTTTGGGAACCTATATACTTTACACTACAGTATTCTTTTCATTTTCATAAAACATTATTAGTTAAGTATAGCAGAAAGAATATCCTTTAATTTTTCTCAACATTTTTGAGGCTGTTGTATTGTAAAAATGTATGCAGTAACATTTTGTGTGCATGCACACACACAGACACACAAATATATATGTGTGTGTATATGTGTATATGTGTGTGTGTGTGTGTGTGTGTGTATATATATATACATACAGACAGACAGACAGACAGACACACACACATACACATACATATATATATATTCTTATTTTTTTTCATTAGCCCTATATTAGGAATAGGAAATGCTGCCTTCTCTTAAGAACTCCACTTGTGAACTTTCAATACTTGGCTAATAATTTTGATTTCTGTGCACAAAGTGAGAATGCATAAGTGCAATTTGGTTACTTTAGCCCTCTCTTTTTTCTTAAATAAAAATATGTTGAAAATTCTAATCGCTGAATATCTACTTTTCAGATATTTAAAGTAGAACTAAATACAAATGAAATATTGCACAAATCCAACCTTGGATTTTCTACTCGCTCTCATGTCATTGATATTCTTTCTTGTATGAATCATGGGCATGGATCCCAATTATCCATACTAGAGACATTTATTATAGATGCTACTGTTGACCAAAGTGTTCATTCTCAATATTGTTAATAGATTTCATAAAAGAACCATATTATCTTTTAAAAATAATTTATACTGAACCATTATTAACAAATATTAAGTATTTTATGGACTGGGTACCTTAAGTTAAATTGGGAAGAATGTTCTAGAAAGTTATGGTCCCTTGTTCTCATATTTTGTCAATCTAATTTTTCAAGGTTTTTTTTAGTGAGTTTAGAGTTATATAATTGTAACGGATTGGCACAAAGGAGTTACATTAAATCTCACTGATATACAAGGTAACTAAGTACATTGAATAATGATTTTCATTTTGCCAGATGGCTATTAAGCTAATTGCTTCAGCCATAATATAAATTAAGTTAGGTTCTTTTCATAGAATGATAAAACAGCATTTTTTTGTCGTGGTAGGTAACATTGCCTAAAATATGTGTATATTTTGTTCTTAATGTTGAGAAATTTCTAACTATATCAATATAGAGTCAACATAGAAAATCAGAAAGGAATTCTTGAAATATTCTGCTTTATATTGAGTTTAAAATAGATTACTTTTCACTAATCATTCCAATGATAATTTTCAAAAACTTGAAAATAAATTAGAAACAGTTTTGATTGCAACAAAATTAAAATAAAAAATAATGCTTGGTAAGAGGATTGGGTGCAATACTCTGTAAATATTGCATATGATGAACCTTATGGTTTCCTGATAGATGTAACCAAATTGAGAGTGATGTTTCTAGAGCAATTACTGTGTTTCTCAACATAAAACATAACCTGTGAATGGTCCTTGGCTTGATCTTAGAGAGTAATGAATAGGTCATATCATTCACGGTCCATTTAAATTAGGCAATTCATATAGTAAGTGGGAAAATTAAATTCTGGAGTCAAAGAAAGGAACAGTCAGCTGCCCTTTTCTTTTCTCAATGCTAGGGAAGCTAATTTGCTAGGTGCTACTTTATAAAAACTGTGGTTTTTATAAACAGATTAAGACAACCATGGTTTTTGTAATATACGACATTCCCCTCCTATTCGTGGATAACATTGGTAACAAATGTATTGGGAAAAAGAAGGAAGTATTTTGCTAGCGTCCTATTCGTTTTTATAAAATTCAGACACTATGTGGGGGAGGCCTGAAAGGCTAATTCAGATGTTGTACTTGGTAGAAACAATTCATCAAATTGTAGTCATACAATGAACTATCAATTACATTTGTCATTTCAGTCAGGTATTTTACCAGTTTACTAAGCCAACCTATCACTCAGTGCAGACTTATAAACAACTTTTTATTTCCACCCATGAAACATCTTGCTCTGGTCCGAAGGGTATTGGGAAAGTAAAAGAATCCAGAAGGTTTCATCTGTGCAACACTGATTTTCGGTTTTCACAGTAGAATATACTGTGTGGGCAATGGTTGATCTGAGGATTTTCATAATTATAAATTTTAATCCCCTGGTTGAACTCTTGCAATGCATTTTACACAGGGTTTCCTTGAAAGACCATTCAGAAATAGAGCTAAGTACAAAATGCAAGGGGCCTATGTGTAATTCGTGCCAGATGCCACAAACACTGGTATGTTACACCTGTGTTTGCAATGGTCTGCCGTAAGTTTCCAGTGCAATTCAAAGTACTGTGTCTAACCAAAAAGCCCTAAATGGCTGGGTGGGACATCTACTCCAAGCAGAATCCAGGCAACAGCTTGGATGAAAATATTGGCATTTCATTAAAGGAGAATAATTGTAGCTCAGGGTTAAAATGATGGATCCTAGGTGCTCTCTGAGCTTCATAGATTTTATGCAGACATTTCATTACCCAAACTAGATAACATCAACAATATTAGTAAGGAGTGGGATTTTCTCTCAATTTATATTCTAGTGGTTTGCCTTGTCAGTGTTAATGGGTCTTGGATGTCTTACTGCCCCAATGAGCAGTAAGCCGCCATGTCTTCGGTGTTTAGTCATGCCGGCCACATGACCTCATAAACGTCCTCGGACAGCGCTGGCTCTTCGGCTTTGTAATGGAGATGAACATCACCCCCTATAGTTGGGACTGACTAGCACATATGTGCGAGGGAACCTTTACCGTTACCTTTTATAAATATATCTTTTCTTTTGTTGATTAAACATAACAATATGCTTATAAAATAATAATATAAATGTTCAAAACAATCAAAATTATAAAAATGGAAGAACCGATTAATGTAACATCTATTCTAAAGCTTATGTGAAATATATTTAGAATATAATGTTAAAAAAATAAGCTATATATATTTTGATATTGGATAGCTAGAATAAATCTTTTTATTTCTTAAAAATATGGTTGCCATATTTTCTGTGAATACGCTAAGACCTAATATACCCATTAATATCTAAGTTGTTGATGTTCATCAAACGAAGGACAAAGGAGAGGGCATGAAAGATATAAGATGGCCTAATGTGTGAGTTTCTTTTCAGGTTTCAGTATGGGCCAAGACAATCAAAGTTTGGATATGCAAAGTCGAGTACCATCAGTTATTGCGTTAATAATGAATTTTATATTTTTATATTCACTATCTGCATGATTCAACTATTAGGAAAAATCAATAACTTTTTCTCTGTGTTCATTATAGTGTTCCCTTAAATCCACTGTTACAACTGTCTTGAAAAGTTTAGTCCTGGGTTTGTTTAATTTGATAAATTGTTTCTAAGAAGGTTGGATAGGAAACAAAACACTTTAGGTAATACTTCAGCTTGTCTTCACTGAAGATGCACCAATACTAATTTTAACAGAAGTCTTCCTAGGTGTACAGCTAAAGGAATGTTTTTCCCTCCTGCTGTTCTGACAGATGACTGGCCAGTGGTGTGTAAAATGCTAAACGGGCTTGCCATTTTACCTTTCAAAGTGAATTATATTTCAAAGTGTGAGGACTTCCACCACTCACAAACCAGTGAATATCTATAGCATGCATTACTGTCTTAGGCCAAATAGATGCAGCAAACTTTTTATCATTCCTAAGCAATTTGTAATACAAACTGCCTTTGGTATTATGTGAGTACAGCTCCTCTCTGCTATTCATTAAATTAGCCTCTTCTTTTTCCAGGCTTCTATGAGATCCTGAAAAAAAGAGATAGCTTTTTAAAGAACATTTCATTTTAATGAATTAAATACTTAAAGCAGTTGCTCTGTTTCCAGACTTATATGGAAGCCTGAAAAAAGGCTGCTTTAATGAACATAAAGGAAATGCTCAGATGAACCTGAAGCACTTCTTTGAGTCATTTCCAAAGCATGTACATCACTAGAATCCGGACTATATCCCTATTATACCAACAAGCAATAATTATAATTTTAAAAGTCATCACTCTGTTCTTCTCTATTGCCTACTGAACATGCCCAGAAAAAAATAGAGAAACTGGAGAGCTATTGTAAAGAAAAATTAGTACAGATTTTTTGTAAAGAGAACATTTTCACAATATTTTATATCAGCTTTAGTTGAAGCCATAGAGATGTTGATTAATGGAGGGAACTGTATTTTTTATAAACTGTTTAGCAAAATATCTTGTTGAAGCTTCTTCTTAAAAATAATTATAGTAGAAAAGTATGCTGGCTTCGCTGTTTGCAAAAATACAGGAAATGAATGCTGTGTCAATGATCTAGCTAGCTGAATAATAAACAGGGTTTTGGGACAGATCCAGCCTTTATTCCTCACTTTTTCTAGGCAGTGTTTGGAGCAAAAAAGCTGCCCAGACATAAACAAACACTACATTCAAAGCTTTATTCCAAGCAGAAATCAAAGTGGAAAGTATTTAGAAGTTTGGTGAAAGATGTCCTTTCCTGCTCTAGGAAATGTTCACAGGAAGACATTGAGTACTTCCTGTGTCTTCCAGTAGATGACAAATAATCAAGATTTAGCCCCAGAGACTTCTCTGAAAAATCCAGTTTGGGAAACATATTTTTAAGAAAGTAGATTCATAAGTGCTTTCTGACTGACTGTGAATGTATGGGAGGCTGGCTTCAGTGTACCAATTCTAAGCACTATGTGGAAGTAACAGCCATCACCAATAGCCAAATGGGTACAACATACATACATACATACATACACACACACATACATACATACATACATTACAGCCGTGACCCGACAAATGCGCGCCTGACAAATGCGTGCTGACAAAACCGCCACAACAAAACGGCGACGTTGAAAGCACGCCCACTAAAGCGTGTTGACAAATGCGTGCCAACAAAAGCGCGCCATCAAAAACAACGTGAAAACAATGGTAACAACCCTAACCCTTACCGTAACCCTATACCTAGGGTTAGGGTTGTTAACGTTGTTACCATTGTTTTCGCGTTGTTTTCGATGACACACTTTTGTCGGCGCGCATTTGTCGATGAGCTTTAGTGGGCGCGCTTTCAACATCACTGTTTTGTCGCAGTGGTTTTGTTGGCGCGCATTTGTCGGTGAACCTATTACAACAATACACAATAAAAAGTAGTAATAATGTAGTTCAATTAAAAGTTACAATTAATCACTATTACGATTACCGTATTTTTCAGAGTATAAGACGCACCAAGATTTTGAAGAGGCAAATTAAAAAAAAAGTTTTTGCACTCTGCAGACCTCCCAAAAACGGCCCATTTTTTGCTCATTTTTGTCCTCCCCAGCCCCTAGGAGCATTCTGGAAGCCTCCTAAAGGCTATGCACGGCCATTTTTGCAAAGGGGTGGGTTTTCAGGAGGCCAAAAATGCTATATTCAGTGTATAAGACGCACACAGATTTTCACCTTTTTTTGAGGGAAAAAGTGCGTTTTATACTCCAAAAAATACAGTACTTTCTTTTCATGTTGTTTCAAAAGCAAATGCTTATTTTCAAAACAAAGTTATATTTTGGTCCTTGGCCTGTGCTTGGGTTCCCAGGTTCTCCTGTACCCCTGAAAATTCCTATTCTTTGCTTAATGACTAGCACATTCTTTTAATGGTCACAGCAGGGAGAGCAGAGTGCTGGTTATTAAGCAATGCTGTCTCACTTAACAGCTGTCACAACATGCAACCATGATGGACAGGCTCCATTATGGTTGTATCTTGAGGACTACATGTAATGATTCTTGCATCTAACAATAAAAGGTCTGATGCTTCTCTGATGTGAAATGATCCATTCCAAGAGATTTCTTTTTACAGTTTGCCATAATGTCAGTGTTAAATCCTAACATTTCTACTCCATCAAAATCTACTTTCTTTTGGTTCACAGCTCTGACATTCCATATATTAGTACAGTGGTTCTCAACCTGTGGTCCACAGATCCCTGGGGCCCCCGCAATGTCATCACAAGGGGTCAGCAAAGGCTTGAAGAAATGTTATGATTTAAATATTGTGTTAAATCTTGGGGATCTGTGGCCATAAAAGGTATTTAAAGAAGGTCTGTGGTGAATAAAAGGTTGAGAACAACTGTGCTAGTAACCTTACAGCGTTGAACTTTCCTTTTTCTCTTAACATATATACTACAAGGACAGATTCCATCCAGCTCACATGCTGTGTCTTCTCTTATTTGATGTAGGAAGCTCAGCAAAATTATTTGATCCCATGCCAGGCCATGGAAACATGCCACTTCTTTTTGCATCCACAATGAGAGTCAAATTAAAGCTATCCATTTCATGACATTTTCTCTAATTAAAATCACATAAAGTATAATACTGGATTTTTTCTCTTAGGAAAATTAAATATGCATATTTATTTTTTTAAAGGCACAATTAGCAACTGGGGAAATTTGAATTGGGACAAACATTGGGAAAGCCTCATCCATCCTAATCATGCTCGCAACTCCTATATGTAGAAATGGAGAGAATGGAGAAACATTAATGTCTATTTTGGACATACGATTAAAAGTTTTCCTATTGGTTTCCCAGGTTCTTTGCACATTATTTAAACAAATCATGTTATTTTATTTATTCATTACATAATACTCTTCTCTCCTCCTTTCCCCGCAACAACCGATGAGATGGGTAGGATGAGAGAATCTGGCCCAAGGTCACCCAGCTAGCTTTCATGCCTAAGGCAGGACTAGAATTCAGTGTCTCCTGGTTTCTAATCTTAATCACTTAACCATACTGACTCTATAATTTCTTTACAGTTTCCTATTTGTCAAAATAAATATTTAATAGTGAGCCAGGAAATGATAAGTCTGGACTGATTCTTTTCCCGTGTTTATCCCAGTTTTAATATATTTTTATTACATAATCTCTTATAAGCTTTTTCGCTTTGTGTCACTCCAAAGGTATTTGTGCAGATCCCTAGGGATATACTCCTATAATAGAGGAAACCAAATAATAAACCCTATAATTCAGGATAGGCAACTGGTTGATAATGCAGTTTCAAATTTGATACTGCTGGAGTACTACAGTGTTTCTTAAACTTGACAACTTAGAACATGTGACTTCATATCTTAAAGTAGCTAAGGTTGAGAAGAGGGTAAAATTTAACCCTCTGTTCTTTTATTAGACTATGTAAGATTGGTTGTATGTCTCTGTCATTTAATACTTTATTTTCAAATTTCACTGGTATCATCTGCAATAGAATATTAAGAACATTCATTGTTATGGCTGTACTTTTAAGGTTTTCACGAAGTTGAATTTTATGTTTCATAGTAAGTCCTGCATTTATTGGTCTTAAGCAGAATTGTATTTCTAACTATGTCTTTTTCTTATTCTCTGTAGGGATGTAATGTTATGGAAGATCAGGATCTTCGGGAAATTGGTATTAATGATCCACAACACCGCAGAAAACTTCTCCAAGCAGCACGTTCCCTTCCTAAGGTTAAAATAATAATCTATGTTTATATGCAGAAAAAGTGTGTTTTAATCCCAGTGTAATGATGGATAGAAAACCACAAGGAATTTCTTAAAATATTAAAATACAGTTTATTTTGGTCATAGACTAGATTTGAAAATAAAACACATTAAAAAAAGAGCAAAACTCCCTAACAGAAAAAGTTTAATTAATGTTAAATATTTAGCATTACTTAAACTTTTAAGTAAATTTGAGATTATGAAGGTGCAGGGCAACCTGCAGACTTCAGGCAGCTTTCACATAGGCTTCAGCCTAAAAACAACTACAGCTGTCTGTTGCTACCTGGGATCATTCTGTGTTTCATGCATAGATGAGGACTTTGAACTGTTTTTCTCCAATGTCACTATAACACTATGGTAACCTGTTTATTTAATATTGTCACTTTTTGAAAAAGCATAAAAGAACATTCATGTAGGAGGTCAAATTGTACAGTATTGGGAAGATAAATGTTTTCTCTGTTCAGTCATGTCCAACTCTAGGGGATGGTGTCTATCTGCATTTCCTAGCTAAGGGAGTTGTCTGAAGATGCTTCCATGGTCATGTGGCTGGTATGACTACATATTGAGGTTCAATTACTCTCTCGTCAAAGTGTTACTATTTATTCAGATTTGCTGTTTTTGAACTGGTAGGTTGGCAAGATTTGGGGCAATAATGGGAACTCACCCCATCACCCAATGCTTGGGTCTTGAACTGCCAACTTTTTATCGACAGCATGTTAACCCTTGTATCAAAGCATCAAATGGCCATGCTGAATATTTCTCTAGTTGAATTGTTGTGAATTGCCAAGTTATATCTATTCATTAAGGGTCATTGGAAATGTTTTTTCCTATATGGAATAGATTGAAATAACATGTTTCCAAGAGATAAGTGCTGGCAAGTTTTACCAGTTATAAATGAGATTTTTTTCTTGATTTTTGAATTCCTCCCTAAATTATTTCTCCCTAAATAGCAGGAGTGGTTTTTGTATCCTGGCATGAAGTCAGACTTATATAGTTAGGTTATGGAAAAATAGTAAAAGGGGACAGGTCAGCAGTTTGTAGATTTAGATTTAGATTTAGATTTATTGAACATTTATAGGCCGCCCTTTTCCCTGAGGGGACTCAGGGCGGCTTACAACAATGGGGGAAGGGAGTGCAAAACAAGACATAAAAGAAAAACGTGAATAAAAAAAATTAACTATAAAACACAACATTCACTCAACATTCGGGCGGGGTGAGAGTAAATCCTATCCCCAGGCCTGACGGGATAGCCAGATCTTGAGGGCTGTGCGGAAGGCCTGGACTGTGGTGAGGGTACGGATCTCCACGGGGAGGTTGTTCCATAGCGTCGGAGCTGCAACTGAGAAGGCTCTCCTCCGCGTAGTCGCCAGTCGGCAGTGACTGGCGGATGGAATTCGGAGGAGGCCTTCCCTGTGCGATCTAATGGGACGCAGGGAGGTAATTGGCAGAAGGCGGTCTCTCAGATAGCCAGATCCACTACCATGGAGCTCTTTATAGGTGGTAAGTAGGACCTTGAAGTGCACCCGACGATCAACAGGTAGCCAGCGCAGCTCACGGAGGATCGGTGTGATGTGGGCGAACCGTGGTGCGCCCATGATCACTCGCGCGGCCGCGTTCTGGACTAGCTGCAGACGCCGGATGCTCTTCAAGGGCAGCCCCATGTAGAGCACATTGCAGTATTCCAGCCTAGAGATCACAAGGGCTCGAGTGACTGTTGTGAGGGCCTCCCGGTTCAGGTAGGGCCGCAACTGGTGCACCAGGCGAACCTGGGCAAATGCCCCCCTGGTCACAGCTGACAAATGGTGGTCAAAACTCAGCTGTGGGTCCAGGAGGACTCCCAAGTTGCGGACCTTTAATTGTAGAATTAAAGACAGTGCTCTATCTATAATAGTCTGGGAGTAGCTAGCAAATTAGTACAGTATAATAGCTAAATCACCTTTCCAAGAAAACATAGGGAAGTTTAAAGGCACGATCTGATTTTTACCACTTGTGCTGTATATACATTGGTTTCCGTAAGGCAGGATTTGGGAGAAAACAAAAGCCATCTATTCAGTGTAAAATCATAGAATTTGTCATGTACCTTCCTTCTTAAATCAAGACCTTTTTGAGATAGTAACCTGGAGTAAACTGGAGATTCAAATAGGTTCTTACACAACTCTGCATACAGCTGATTAATCCATTAACAGATGGAATTAATGGATAAAATAAAAAGTTGTTGCTGCTTAGAAGTTATATTTTGAAAATAATGCATAAATAAGAGATAGAAACAAATCATATTATACCCTCTAACATTAGTTTTCTATTGTAGGGATTTTGTTCATAACATAACTAGAACAGGAATGCATGGCCATAGACATTCACATGAAAAGGAAAACTGCCAGAAGCTTAAACCGTATCTCTATGTGTAATATTTCCTGAATGGCTGCAGCAGCTGGCATTAAGTGAGCTGGAAAACAGGGTATCTTCAAACATAGTTTGCCCAGAAGACTGGCAGAAAATAGTAGAAGAAGTAATTCCCCCTCACACAGACACACACACTTAAAATTTCTCATGTTTTGCAGTTATCCTTTTCTCCAATATTTAGATTCAAGTTTCAAAGCAACATATGATGGTATCAGATTTAGGAAAATAGCAATTCTTGTGAAGAATTTATGATCCAGATTTTCCTTTAGAGCCTAAAAAAATTGCTGCTTCTTTCAACAATTTTAGACAACTTCCTGATCTTTAGGCAGTACTTAAGCCTTTGGTGACTGATTGCTATGATGCTATGATCAATTCTCTTATGTCTCTTTTGTAGTACTTGTGTTTTTGTCTGTGACCGTAAATAAAGTGTGTGTATGTATGTATGTATGTATGTATGTATGTATGTATGTATGTATGTATGTATGTATGTATGTATCTATGTAATATACTATATTATTGTACAAATCTGCTTGTTTTTCTTAAATTCCAGAAGGTGTAGTAAATAAAAGGAGGGGGGATGGAACAGAAAAATATGTGTATGTGTTGTCTGATGCAAAAGCTATTTATTTGGGTAGCATCTTGGAACTGAAAATTAACATACTAGCAAAATATTAAACCTCTTCCCACCAATTTTGCCTTCCATAATTGATACTCTATCAATACTTTATGTAAAAGAGGAAGAGCCACTGATATCCAATTAAATTAAATCATTTGCCCAATGATTTATTTCCACAGTACAAATTATTTATATCTTTTGTTCAAAAAGCTTTGCATCGTTGAGTGCAACCTAACAATCACATTGAAATATCTAAAATGTTTTTAAAGGCTGTTCAGTTATAATGCTCTACTCTTTGTGCTCTTCACAGGTGAAATCTCTAGGCTATGATGGAACTCAACCTTCAGTTCCTGCGTGGCTTGATTCCTTGGGGCTTCAAGATTATATTCAGTCATTTCTGTCGAGTGGCTATAGTTCTATAGACTCAGTGAAAAATCTCTGGGAGCTAGAATTAGTAAATGTAAGTTGATATTTCATTGAATTCCAGTTCAGATCAAAACTTGGACATCCACTGTTAGGATAAACTTTAGCATTGTAACTGTTTGAGGGAAAGGAGGGAGAACCATAGCATGATAACCTTTTGTAACAGTATATGCTAACTTTGTCCATCTCCGCAGGTACTCAAGGTGAATCTTCTTGGCCACCGTAAACGTATTATAGCCTCTCTGGCAGACAGACCATATGAGGAACCCCCACAGAAGCCACCAAGGTTCTCTCAATTGAGAGTGAGTTTTCATGTTTCAATGTCTGCTCAGTAATAGTTTAGAGAACTGTGAAGAATAGTACCGTGGTTGTATTTATGGGTTTTGTTACTCATTCAGATTTTTTTTAAAACTAAGGAAGGTCTACAAAATAAATAGATTTTCCTTAAAAACATCTCACTAAAAAGTGGAATTCAAAGTGCTAAATTTGATATTTGAAACTTTATGTGGTTTGGCACCAGGATAATTCCAGGATTGCTCACTTCAGGGGTCCCCAATCTCAGGGTTATGGCCCACTATCGGGCCACGCCTTATTTGAAATTTTTGGGCAAGCGTGCACGTGCATGTGCGAAGCTCCAGTCGCTTGAGTGGAGGACGCTTGTGTTATGTGGAAAGCTCCACTCGTACGAATTGAGGGTGCTTGAGTGGAGGGTGCTTGTGCTCCATTTGGGGACCACAGGCTTAATCAAATGCACCTCCTACTGGCATTCTAGTTCTGAGAAGTGCAAAAGGTGAGACCAGAAAGCTTCTGGCCTTGCAGAAGTTAGCAAAAAGATCAAATTTTTCTGAACGTCTTCAAGGAATTATTGTTAACCATCAATATTTTATTTGTATTTATTGATTCTTGACCATTTTGATTTATTTCAATAGTATTTTACTGTTTTATGATATTATTGGTGGGTGTTCTCCCCCCTCTTAACTATGGATGTTTTAATATAATTTATATTGCTACAAGCCACTGAGAGCCTAGGTAGCTTGGTTGCATATGTGTTTTAATAATGGTCATAATAATATAAAACTTTGCCAACCACTCGGTATGCATACAAAAGACTTTGAAAATAATCAACAAAACAAGTTTTTTTTAAAAAATGTCAATATCTTGAATTTCAGTGCCAAGATTTGATATCCCAGACATCTTCACCTCTGAGCCAGAGTGACTCCTGCACAGGGAGGTCTGCAGACCTCCTGCTTCCTTTGGAAGATGCTGGGAGGAAGAGACATGAGAACATCCATGATATTGCATCTTATCCAAGAGCAGAGAAGTTTAGGACACAGGTCAGAAGAATCTGAGCCCTTTACATCATGTTGATAATTTATCTTTGGAGATTATTGTATACTTTAAGAAGTAACAGAAAACCAAAAACTGTTGTACTACAGGTCAACAACCTTCATAGAAAAAGGTGCCCAGTCTTGCAGTATCTGTATCAGTTTCTCTGGCTGCAAAATGTGGCTATAACATCAAGATATTCACTGTAAAAACAACAGCAGTAATCTGTGTGTATTTCCAAAAAGGATGTTTGGAAAGGGGAATGACTGAATATTTTCTTGACACTGGGGATGGGGATGGGAATGATTGATTCTCTCCTCCTCCAGTGGAGTAGCCAATTAACTCAAGCCAGTTTCTGTCTCCGTATCTTGGTATTGTTTGGCACTGGCACTGTGCCTAGAGGCATAGTTCATCAAAGGGACCAGGTATTATGTGATCACAGAGTTGATAATTATACAGATGAATGTATGTTTTAGTTAGGCAACAGTTGTTAAAGTAGCAGTTGTTAAAAAGTTGTTAAAGTAAACTGTGACCACAGTTTATCCAATTAGCCTATCTCAATCCATTCTGTAAAGCAATCGGGCTCAGAATAGGACTTTTAACAATCCCTACCATAGGACATATACAGCACCAGATAAGTCAGTAATTACACGTTTTATTTATTTTGTTTATAAATTTAATTGGCCCTTCAATTTACCACAAGGTAACTCTGGTTGGAATTTTCATCAATAGCCTAAAACTTTGAAAATGTTAAGAATTTCAGAAAGTAACATCATACTTACCTTTGCTGAAATCTTTGAAATCCTGATTTTCACTAAGCCTTTAAGTACCATATTTTTCAGAGTATAAGACGCATCTTCCCCCCCCCCAAAAAAGGTTGAAAATCTGGGTGCGTCTTATATACTCAATACAGCATTTTTGGCCTACCGAAACCTCACCACCTTGCAAAAATGGACGTGCAGAGGGTTTGGGAGGCTTGCAAAGTGCTCCTGGGGGCTGGGGAGGGCAAAAATGAGCAAAAGATGGGACTTTTTTCCTTGTTTTTGTCGTCCCCCCCCCCCAAGTCCCCAGGAGCACTCTACAAGCCTCCCAAAGCCCTGCTTGTCACAAAAAATGAGGCATGCAGAGGGTTTGGGAGGCCTGCAGAGTGCAAATACTTCTTTAAATAAATTACCTCTTCAAAATCGTGGTGCGTCTTATACTCCGGTGCATCTTGTAGTCCAATAAAATATGGTAATTATTTTTATTTAAACATTTTAGTGTGATTATTTTATATACCTTTTGCATAACTGTAGATATTTGTATGCATAAACAGATGTGTGTAGTTTATTTTAGTTTACCTTATTGTCATTGTGCATGGTACAATGAAATTAAATATATTTAATGTTATATTTAGATATACATAACTTGAAATAGATATAATCTATTTGTAATCTGTGGTTAGTTTTTTAAAAAATAATTTTTTATTTTTTATTAACAAACATGTAAAATACACACACACAAAACCTAGACGTACACCACATTTACACAATACAATACAAACAGGAGCTTCCTGTTCTTTCTAATAGCAATTATCAATCGATACAACTCACCTTATATTATTTCTCTTTCTATTGTATTTCATTTGGATTTCACCATTCTTAACACTCTTATTTTACTATTGCTATTGCTATTGCTATATTATTATTTTTTGAGTTTTGTTATATTCCTTCATTGATTCTTGTTTCTTTCCTCCATCCACCTATACCATTTATCCCATATCTGGTAGAATTCTGATTCTTCTTTTCCCTGGATTTATTTAGTTAGTTTGTCCATTTCAGCACAATCCATAACCTTTCTTATTATTTCATCTTCGCTTGGAATTAATTCGTTTTTCCATTTCTGGGCAAAGGCAATCCTTGCCGCCATAATTATATGTAGTATTAAATACTGGGTTTCTTTTTTGTATTTCGCAGGCATTATTGCTAATAAAAAAACTTCAGGTTTCCATTCTATTTTAACCCGTTATTGCCTCCAGCCATATAATCTATGTAGTTAGTTTCTTTATTAATTAGTTCCTAGTGAAAAATTCTGATTTGAACAGTTTTGATTTGAACAGTTATTTGTGTTGTAGGAGGAACATCGTGAATCAAAGCTTACACTCAGACCTCCTAGTCTGGCAACTCCATATGCTCCCGTCCAGCACTGGCAACATCAGCCAGAGAAACTTATATTTGAGTCCTGTGAGTATGAAGCCAATGTAAGTATATTCTTGATTTTTGTACCATGTTGCATCGTTTTGAGGACCTCATAAATGTTTACCGATTGCTACTTAGTTTAGTCAAGGTTTACTAACCGTACAAAGTTAATATCAGCTGATGTGGCAGCATCTCCAGCTAGAGTAGAGGGGGAAATGAAGAAGCAGTCTAGCAAGAAGCCTACATGAGAGGAAGTGACAGAGGCCAGCTCTTGAAACCCTTATCTGCCTATTCCCAAAAGAATGCAGTTAGTCTGGCAAGATTTTTCTAAACAGAGGAATAACAATAAAATACTATGGCCTACTCATGGAGTTGTTCTGTTTCTTTGTGCTGACCTTAATTATACTATCAAGTACTTACTATTTTCCTGCTTTAAACAGTATCTGGGGTCCATGTTAATCAAAGATCTTCGAGGAACAGAATCTACACAGGATGCCTGTGCAAAAATGAGGGTAGGTGTGCAATTTATAAAAATTCTTTTGATACCAAGTATGTAATGTGTGAACTCCATAATTGAAGATTCTGCTCAGGATATACACTAAACTTATTAAATCCAAATACTTTAGCTTCATTATCCTGAACTACCATTTGGCCATATTGTTTTAACAGATTAAGGATAAATCTGGATATTTTAAAGTCTCTCTTCAAGCCCTGGTCACTTGTGACATTGTTTTAAAAACCCAAATTGTAACAATTGTGTTCCAGCAGCAATAAAGATCTTCAAGCACAGATCATTTGGCGCTGATCCTCAGATCTATAATTCTAAACTTGACTCCTCTCAAGATTATCCAGATTACATTTTAAGGGCTTTATTTAAAACCTGGCTGTGCCGGCAGGCCTGGGGTTGACGAGTTGTTGTTTGTTGTTGTTGTTTATTGGTCTTGTATGCCGCCCACTCCCGAAGGACTCCGGGCGTCTTACAATAAACAAGGGAAGGGGATAAATACACAAAACAACACTTTAAAATACACAACAGTCACAGTTTCCGTGGGGCTGGATATTTCGAGAGCCCCCCGGCCTGCTGGAGCAGCCAGGACTTAACAGCTTTGCGGAAGGCCGGGAGGGTAGTAAGGGTCCGGATCTCCACGGGGAGGTCGTTCCAAAGGGCTGGAGCTGCGACAGAGAAGACTCTCCCCCGGGGAGTCGCCAGCCAACATTGGCTGGCAGATGGAATCCGGAGAAGACCTAACCTGTGAGATCTAATCGGTCTATGGGAGGTGATTGGCAGGAGTTCCCTTCCCCCCCTCGAATTGTGTGACTGTTGTCTTTTTAAATTCTCTTTGTATTTCGTTTGTTGTATTACCTTCTTGTTTTACCCCCCCCCCTCCCCTTTGGGTTTGTTAGCCGCCCTGAGTCCCTCAGGGAATAGGGCGGCATATAAATGCAATAAACTTTAAACCTTAAGTTCCTGGCATATTGCAACTCCATTAAGACTAGAATCTGTTTTAATTTCTATAGAAGTGTGCATGAAGTGCTGCCACTTAAAATGTTGGCTTAAATATTCTTTGGAAGATTCCTAGCCCCCTTAATTGTACAAGTTGATTTTTCAACAAAAGGGTTGGTAGAGAATGATTTCAACTGAAAAATTTGCAGTATTTCTGACCGCTCTCTTTGGTTTGAGTTGAAATAGCAAACATTTGAAATAGATTTTCAAAATGATTTAAATTCTAGTTTCATCTAAATAATGGTAAGCTTGTATGGAAAATATTTTTCAACTGCCACTTTGCTAATATTTTATTTCTGTCTCATAAGAGACAGTTTAGCCATTGTTGATATTTTTTCTTCATCTCTGCTGGGAGATTTAACAGCATCTTCTTGCAAATGCCCTGATGGGGAAAGTTGAATCAGTACTTTGAATCAGTACTTTATGCAGTTTCTTTTATTTGACTTGTGCAAAGGTTTGAGAGTGTTTTAATGATAAATAGTAATATTGTTAAATTGACATTGTTGTCTCTCATGATATAGCTTCTTTGTGTGTATTAGTGTTCTTTGACTATAAATGTAATTTAATTTTCAGCATTTTTAACTCAATAATTTAGATTTTGTTTTCTTTTATTATGTAATATTTCACTGCATTCCAGATTTCAGAAATGCAGCTCTATAAAACAGCATTATTGCATAATATCTAATTTATGAAACTGAAAATTAAACTGAAGTGAGAGAATTTGAAATCTTTTGTACACATGACCTCCATTCTTGAGAAATTATTTAATCTATGTCTATTGTTATTTTCTCTCTCTTTTATAAAGAAATCAACTGAGCATATGAAGAAGACCCCAACAATAATATTATCTATTACTTATAAAGGAGTGAAGTTCATAGATGCTGCTAACAAGGTAAGAAAATCCTTGTGTTCGTGATTAATATTCCAGCCTTAAGTGACACATGATAGTGCTATAGTAGCATGAACATAATATTAATCTATTTTGCAAATCCTCAGGCCTAATCAGCAGAAAGGCAAAATATTTTGACAAATTCTAGCTCAGTGCTGAGATGGGCAGTAATTAATTAATTAATTGTAAAGATTGTCAGACTGATTTTTCTTTATCAAGTGCTATCACTTCTGATGGAGTTGCACAGCTGTAACTTGTCTGTTACACTTGCTCTTAGACAACTCAAGCTAAAGTATCCTGCTTCTATCATGAAGCTTGGCCAATCATATGCAACCTCCACCTATACATATTGTGTCACAAAAAGGAGGCCTCAACTGCATATCTAAGTTACCTTAATAAAAGCTTGCAGGACTGCAGTAATTGGCCTCAATATAATGTCATGCTGACATCCCAAGTGCAATCCCTGGCCACTACACAATGAAATTGGCAACCCAGCCTCATCTGAAACACCTATAACATTTACAAGTGTAGTTTTGCAATGTAGACAGTATTGAGTTATATGGATAAATGGTTTGTAGAAGGAGAAGGCAAATTTCAGTGTGAGCAGTGTGTGATTTTTATGTAAGTACAAAATAACCCAATGAAACTTTGTTTTGTTAATATTTCCTTATGTTAATTTCACTATACATATTGAGCAAAACAACTGTTTATGTATGGCAGAATGTAATTGCTGAACATGAAATTCGGAACATTTCTTGTGCTGCCCAAGACCCTGAAGATCTCTGTACATTTGCCTATATCACTAAGGACTTGCAGACTAGCCATCACTACTGTCATGTCTTCAGTACCGTTGATGTAGTAAGTAATATAACAATCCGTTCTTTGTTTATGGAGGCTTTGGATTCTGCTTAATGATGTTCATCTGTTAAGTTACTGGGCTGGAATGAAATCCCCTGTGAACTGGAAGTAAATGCCAAGTGATAGAATGCAAGAATACAAGCAATATATATAGCAATAGTACTTACACTTATATACCGCTTTACAGTGCTTTATGGCCCTTCTCTTGAAATTTTCTCTGGATATGAAAGGATCAAATACACGTTGTGAGAACAATATATTTTGTCACTACTTTCAAACATAATACTTAAAAATAATGTTTGCAAGTAGTGACTGTTGTTAAATGAGGCACACACATAATCATCTGGCTAAATAACCCCTACCTCTGCTCTCCCCATGCATTAAGTGGAACACTGGATGCTTCACAAATGATGAAAAACCCTCACAGTGCCCCTAGGTTCTATTCTACTATAGTATCAATCTTTCGGCAATAAAAGCAGTAAATGTATATTGGGGGTAGGATTACTTTTTTCCCTGGACTCCAATAAACCCCCAGAGACCGATTGCTTTGTGTATTTTCGGGGGAGCTCAAGGAAATAGGATAGAGAAGGAACAAATAAAACTGAAGATTTCTAAAGCTTGTATATTATTATATTAATATATATCAATATTATATATTATATTAATATATATTATAATATACTATATTACATTATACTATCTCATATATTGTATTATATCATATTATATTTATTTACCATTTTTAAGAACCACCCATGTCCCTCACAGAGGGACTCTACTTCTTCATGCAACATTAATTCTTCCTTCCTATCCTGCTCACAAGGTAGGGATGATCAGGGTGCTCAGCAGTAGCTCTTTTTGGAACAGGAGATTGAATTTCAATATGGCCTATAAAAACACCCTCAGAAATAATATCTAATAATATTTTATCCAACCCTTTTAATTGAGTCCTATTGGAATTGATTTGCTGTTGAAAATCAATTTTGATGGTGCTGTTCATTCACATTGATAAAAAAATTCAAATCCAAAGTGCTCAGAGTAGAGAGGTATGATTTCTATCCATAGCTATCCATTCCAAGCCACAGTACAAAATTAATGTGTGCAGTAGCACAATATAAGCTCCACCCTTCCATATTTGTTTCTTGATTTCTGATGCACGCACATGATTCATTTGGGGGGGGAGGGGTTACAACAGTTTAACTTGCTTGCCATGTACAGCTCCTCCCATATTTGGATATCTACATATTCTATAAAAATATCACCATATTCAGCAAATTGTAAGCTGAAATGTTGGTTCAACAGAACTAAACAGCTGACAGTAGGGTGTCTGCCAAACCTAACACACCATATATATGTATTTCAGATTGATACCAGGAGATATGCTGTTTAAGAACCTAGACTGATATTTATTTTTCCTCATATAGAATTGTATAATACCATATTGTGAAAGATTCTATCCACACAAAAAATTCAGTTTTTAGGAAATCCCAAAACAGATATATATGAACAGACACAGTATTCATATTTATTACACTGTAGTTGAAATACTTGCTAATTCTCTCAGATGCCCTTCTACTTTAGGTAAAACATATAACAGTAAACGTCCCCTCACACATATGTGCTAGTCATTCTCAAATCTACGGGGTGGTGCTCATCTCCGTTTCAAAGCCGAAGAGCCAGCACTGTCCGAAGACATCTATGTGGCCATGTGGCCAGCATGACTAAATGCCGATGGTGCCCAGAACATTGTTACATATAGTAACATATAATAAACATATTGTATTCCTATATTGAAATAATATTGCCATACTTTCAATAACTCATTCTTTGAGGATGATTTTACATGCACTTAATATTTACTGAAAAGAGGAACTTACTATTAAATACCAAGTTAGCTTAAATCTGATATTAAAGGAATCAAATGTTATAGGGTGGCTAATTCCATAAGAGAACATTTAGTCAGTTTCTTGGAAGTGTATCCTAAGTCTTTTAATAACAGAAGCTTCACTGCAAAGCTTCAGGTTTAAGACATACAGTGTAGAGGATGTTCAGGATTAAGAAATTATTTTAGGTATTTATTATTGGCTTCTAATATGAAGGATCCATATACTATGTATGTTTCTAATGTGTCTTAGGAGCTCTAATTTTTTGGTTGAATGAATATAATAAAAATTCCTTAGTAAAATACAACAGATGTTTTTGTATTTTAAATATTGTGCATATTTTGTTTCTTTTTTCCAAGAACCTAACATATGAAATCATTCTGACATTGGGGCAAGCATTTGAAGTAGCCTACCAGTTGGCCCTTCAAGCTCAAAAATCAAAATCTCCAGCTGTTTTGACCGCAGAAATGATAGAAACAAAATCTTCAAAACCAGTGCCTAAACCTCGAGTCAGCATGAGAAAGTCAGCAGTATGTATCTTACATGTTTTCATCCTTTGCTATAGAACTATGCAAGAACCTAAGTGATATCTGAACTTATCTACTACTTTCCCTATCTACTTTCTGTTCAAAATTATTATTTTTTCAATCTTCTATTTCAGCAAATGCTCTAGAGCAGCAACCCCTAAGATTTTCTGTGCCAGGGACCATTCCATGAGGGCAATTTTTCTGTGGACCAGAGGCACATGGTTTCATGTATGGTGTGGATTTTGCACATGTGCTAATGGGGCTTCACACACTTGCGCTGCCCAATTCCTGGTGTGCTACGGCCTAGTGCCGCTTTGTGGCCTGGGTGGTGTTGGGGCCCTCTGGTCTAGAGCAAGGGTGGACCCTCTGTGGTACTCAAGCTCTTTTAATACTATCACAACTGAACATGTTTGAAAACCCACAATGCATTGTTCTTGAGAGAGGATTTTCTAAGAAAATGTAATATTAGAATTGGTATCCAATCCCTATGTTTTGCAGCTTTTCAACTTCTAAAATATCTTGTCCATCCCTTGACCACTCAAAGCTTTATGGGATTTATCTGCTGAAACAATTTTTAGCTCAAGGCAGATTGTTTCAGCCATTCTGAGAATTTTGAATTTGAAAGCCTATTTCAAGTTCGAAATCAGGTCCAGACTATTTGGGGCATTCAACTTCAACTTCAGATTCAAATTGGAAACATTTTAAATTTGAAACATTTAGCCACTTCTAAAAACTTTGCCTACCCTCCAGTAGATCCAGGTAAGTGAAAAAAGTATGTTTTAAAAGTAAACATAGTAAAAAAAATATCTCCATGCAAATTATGTTTTTCCCTTTTTATATTGCTACTTGATAAATATAATTTGAGAGCAGAAATAGGATCAGAGTGACCTATTTGATCATTAGCATATTTTCTAATCTTGTGACCTGACAAAGTGGATTTATTAATCCAGTCTTAATTTAATTTCTCACATTTTCTAAGAACTATACATGAAATTGCTAATTTGCAGTAACATGGGAAGTTACAAAAATAGCAAATATTAAGTAAAATGTTGCCTTTATATCTGTGCTGTAAAGTTATATTTTTCTTCATAATTGCTGTTGCTCAGACATCTCTACACTTTCCTTTAACATGAATCTATGTTCATTGCATGTCAGCAATATCTCTGCTTTTATATGTATATAAGCATTATTGTTCTTAAGCTTCCCTTTATCCAATAGGAACACGAACACACAACTAATGACACACAAATCCTACTCAGTTTCTTTTCTTTAATTCCAAGATTATCCCATTAATAGTCTTTGTTAATCTAACAAGAAAATAAATCTTCTGGAATTCTAACCCATAAGATTTCTTTCTTGGTTGCTGTCCTTCTTTTTTACCTTCTGTCTGTGTTTTGCTTACTCCCACTTCTCAGGTGCCGCTCCCTTCTGATAGTCGCTGTTGTTACTGTCATACCTGTACTACACACCGTCCTTCCTATCTACCGCTGCAGTCTGTTAGTCCAGGAACTAAGGTCTTTACCCTTCTTGCAGTCAAGTTTCTAGTTGTCAACCTGTTTCTTTAAGTGCACCAGATCTCCTTCAGATTCTTCCGTTATTTAGCTTTGATGCTCTTTATTCCATTCTGGATTACAATTCCACTTTACATTATGTAAGGCAGATTTTGAGAAGTGTGCCGTAAACAACATTTGGACTGATCAGATTAAGTTTGGCAGGGAAAAAAGTTGAGTTGATAGAGAATAAATTATAAAAAAAATATGAGTACAGTAGATCATAAGAATGTTTTGCTTGAAAATCAGTTTAATATTATTTTTTACTGAAACTCAACTAGATCATAATTACGTTTGAACAAAATTTAACTTGTTCATATTCTTAACTTGTTCATAATCTGAAATGAGCTGATTCTATTTTTGTTTTATGGAAATATGATACAAATTTTCTGATGATTACATATATCCCATATGCATGTACACATATTATGCTTAAATGCTAGAGTAGTGATCTTCATTTCAAATCTGTGTGTCTCTGTCCAATGGTTTTAAAATGCACCTAATTTCATACTTTCAAAGAAAACAGTTTGCCTGAAATGTTCTTTCTTCTTTAATGTTCTCTAGCTGGAGCAATCTGAAGAGGACCAAGACTCCCAGACCCATGCTGGTGTATCCTGGGTAGTTGAGCCCAAGCAGGATTCCAAGAGGACCCTCAGCACTAAGTATGAGACTATTATCTTCTGAAAACAAATCTACATCCAACCAGTCTAACTGTGCCTTTGCAGTCTGATCTGCCTGCTGTTCTAAACCTTCCTTTGCCCCCATTGCTGGCGCTAGGCATAGTGCCATCAGAGGCAGCAGGATAAGATTATCATAGACTAAGCAGCTTTTTTATCTGCTTTCTACTGAACACTGTGAATTCTCCTAAAGAAAACAAGGTTAACACACTGAGAGAGTCAGCTGTTTTTAGATGTCTTGAGAGATGGGAGAAATGAAGCCTGTGGGAGTTCAGTATATGGATTTGGGAAAATCAACTCGTGTTTTTTATTTTCTCTTCATGTTGACACTGTGAATATGGAGTGGATTAAGACTCCATAGGGCTTTATTGTTTAGCATTCTTGTTACTGGATGGTTCTACAACTTTGTTCTCTTGTGTACATACTGTTGTAATCTGGATGTATATCTCCATACTAAAACATGGCCACAACTGTTCCATGTAGCATTCTTTTACCTGTCATCTCAAAATACACTAATTACTGTGATATTGTTTGCAAACCTCTTGCTCACCTGATTTCTAGCATGAATCTTGTTCACACTCTTTACTGTTTCTGGATACTGGAATGAATGGTATAATGAAAAATGCAACTAGGCTCCATGATTCCCTCTATTAAGCACTTTCTTTTTTCTAGGAGTCAGACTTGATATAAATAATATTTAAACAGGAATGTTTCAGCTCTCCAAGTATTTCTGATCAGTCTGTGTAGGATTTACTGTTAGAGCTTTCTGTTCATGTTAAGCAATCCACTTACAAATAACTTATTAATCACATTTCCTGAACTTTAATTAGAGTGCATCTTACAATGATACACACTAATTGCTATAAATAAGGATAAGAGGCTAATAAAGATCAAGGCAAATGGTAGGAAAAATGGATGCCATACTTATGTTGAATTAAATACAGTTAACAATTAGAAGAAAAGATATCAAGATTTTATACAGAATATTTCTAAATGGGCAGCATTCCAGACACCGGAGTTTTCAAAATATTTGTAATTCATCTTTCTCCAGGCAGGCCAGTAAATAGTATCTGACTTCTTATGACTTTTCAATACAAATTTCATTTAGTTTTTTAAGCAAAAGAATGCAAAGGTAGATTGAATTTTAAATTACTGGCTTTTCACTGAATGCTTGTCAGCTGAACAGAGATGATCTTAGATTCCATCTCTCAAAATAAACTGAAGGAAACTGATGAGTTCAGATGATGTCTGACATTTGCCTACTGTCCTTCAAATAATTTGTTTTCACTAAACACAAGTTTTCCAGTGATAATCCAGACACTTCACATTATTCAGAGACTGTAGAGTTACTGCGACTAAATGACCTTATGTAAATTACCATACATTTCTCACATCTGGGATTTAGTCATTGACAACAGTATAAACTTCCCTTGGTTGCATTTTTTAATGTATAAAATCATTCAATCCCTAGCTTTCTTTTCATTAATATTGTCCCCATTTTGTTTGCCTTTTGCCAAGCTGAACTACAGACATCCACGTTTCTCCATGGAAATGTAGTAAATGAGCAGAGCTCTAAGAAGCAGTGAAATCCTGGAGGTACGAAGATCAACACCCGGCTCTGGGTTGTGTCCTTGGCTGCTCATTAAGGACTTCCAGAGTTGAGTGAAAAGTGTCCCAAGCCACAAGCTGATAAAAGCAATATGCATTTTTAGCAAAGAACTGAAACTTCTGCAGTTAAAAGACTGATGCCATGAATTTTAGTTTGAAATGTTTTTGTTTCCTTTATATTGTGAAATCCTCAATTTCAGCATAGCATTGATGGAATTGAACAACAATAACTGCTAAAACAAAACATGAATATGCCTGTCTTATAATATAGCTTTACAATATATGAATATTAAATCATATATTCATACTTGGCTTGGAATAGCAATAGGCAAATTCCCAACTTGATGCAATATTAAATTTATTTTGAGGTACTAGCACCAGGGCTGAAAATTGTTCATTCTTAATATTTACAGTAATAATTTAAAAGAGTATCTAACTTTAAAAAATCAGAGAAATTTAAATTCTTGACAGTTCTTGAACTAACTAGAAGCCAGGTATAAGTAAGCCTACTTAACTGTATCACTGCAATACAGCTGTTTTGTGAAAGTATTTTTCCCTCCACACAATTTATAATAACTGGACTGTGATTTCTTGCATCTCAATCAAGTTATCTATTTTTTTAAATGTGGTTGGATTGTACTCTGTGGTTTGAGATTTTTTAGATGATTATTCACTGATTAGCACTTTTATACTAGTTGATAATTTAAAAATGCTCATTTAAGTTCATAATTTAAGTATCTTATATAATGATTACAGAGTATAAAAAAGTGGAGATCTTGGGCATTATGCTAAAACAATTTATTTACTTAATTCCACTTAATTCAACAATTACTGCTTCAGGTAGAAGCTGAACTAGAAAATGAGTTATTTTAAATATTCACAATCTTGAACGCTGGCTTCAGTTCTGACTGTGATAAATAAGTATCTCTATCCTATCCAAGAAAAAGATGAGGAAGTGCAAATAATGCTTTGGTGGATATGATAGTTTGCTATACCCTGTCATTGTGTCAATGATTTTCTTCAATTTTTGTTACTGCTGTATCATTAAGATGTAATTTAGTCTTACTCTATTTGGTTAAAAAATAGGAGAAAAAGGTATCCTTATCCCAAATAGTTGGATTTGGGAATAATTCACAGATGAATTTCTTGAAACACAACATTCCTTTATATGCATATGTAAATGATATGCTGGCATTGGTATAAATATTACTGTACCAGTAAGTCTGTTCTTAAAGAATGCAAATTGCATTTTTGCTAAGGAGGATAGGATAGTTAGCCTTAGAACATATTGACAAAAATGATGAAAGTTTCCAACTTGCTTCTTCCAGTAATTTGGTGCTTCCCTTCTGAGTTTACATGGACATAGCAATATCCATGGGTGCATCTCCTGATTAAGCATTCCTTTTAAGAAGGCAATTCAAGCCATTTTGGACTTGAGTTTTCCTATGATTTTAGCTGTGTCTAGACTCCAAAGTATTTGAGACTTTTGCCTCTCTGTGATGTTTTGCAGCACACAGAGGAGAATACCATCTATAGTTAGCACTTAATCTGTTTATTGGACTTTTAAAATACGACACTTATTGTAAGCAGTCATTTGTGCTGAAATAACATCTCCCTGTGCTGCTTTTGCTAGAACGCCTTTTCAAAAAGGATAATCTAAAATTATAGGCTTATTTTTACTTCATTTGAGTCCAAGATGAGAACACTTTATAACTGCTCTGATGGATGAGCTACTGCTTATCTTTTGAATGGAAAATCCGTTTATGAAAATCAAAACTCCTGTAGGATTTTTTGTTTTTTGTTTTATATATTTACACACTAGTATCAGCTCACACTGGCCTTTAGACTTTCTTAGCTTGTGAGAGAAATCCTGAATTTGAGGTACATGACAATCTGCCCAGCCTTCTTTGGGAAAGAATTCTAAAGCAGCTTCAAGTGGTGAGCTGTGCGGTTCTTGCAGACAGGTATCTAATGATACCTCTTTTTTTCAATACCTTCTTTGCCTGTGAAAATAAAAATGCTGGGTGATATTTCACTCCTTCACTGCCTCTGTTTGCATGATCAGTATGAATGTCTATCAGCAGGATTTTCTGCTATGCTTGCTTCTGAAGAAGGCAGGCAGATTCTTCGTAATAGGCAGTTTGAATATCAACACTTTTATGCTAATTGTGATGTATGGCAGTGGGACTGATTTGTAATAAAATGTTATTTAATCTGTCTTTGTATTTTGATACTTGAACTATTTCCTTTTTATTTTCTGTATATAAAAATTATTCTGTCTCTTTTTTTTGTGGTACCAAACATAACCAATCTGTGCAACAACATAGACTGACCTCACTACAACAAGGCGAGACTGTAAATATTTCTGAGCTTCCAGCAGTCGTTTTGTTGTTTGTTTTTCATAACTGTATGAGTTAGAACTGAGTAAATTAATAAAATTAGATATCTCTGTATGGGTTGTTGTGGTATATTAGTCTGTACCGAGTATTTTAAAACTACAGTTCTATATTAACTGATGTTTTGTTGAAAATATTAAAACACATTCTAATCATAGGAATGGGATATTAAAGTTACTTTTCCCAATTGAAATAACATGTACTAGCTAGTTTAAAATCACAGGACAACATTTTGAGCTGTTTAAAGGTTTACTGCAGCAAACTTGGCATTGTCAGTTTGGTATTATTAGCTGTACCTTGCAACTTCAGTGACCCAGTTTGGAATACAGCAGCAAAGAGCAAGACAGCTGCTCTGTTGATCACATTGAATTTTACATCAAAGTACTGTCTGAACAATTGCCAGTTTGAATCTCCCCTCTCCTTGCCGTCACATGATCTGCCTCGTTAGGTTGTTAAGAAGAAACTTTCCCTGTTTCAGACTTTGCCCCTGGAAGCAGCAATTTCTTCAGTATTTCTGAGTAGTATGGACCAAATACCTGTCTATTGTGATGAATCAAACTACCAAACCTCTGACCAATTTCCAATAGTTCTTCCTGAATAGGAGTAAGGCCTTGCAGTAGATTTTTAGCGTTTTGGCCACCAGGATACAAACAGTGTCTAAGAAAAGTCTGGATCCGTTGCTCTGTGGAAATTAAGAGAGATTTGGAAATAGATTAGAGTGCTATAATTATGGCTGTACCATTTGGGGCTCTCACTGATTGTTAACTGCAAAGTTATAAAGAAAAATTCAGGATAGTGTCAACTTTTTAAAGAGCCAAGCTTGTACAGTACACTGGTGGCAAAATAATTAAAATTTGTTTTTAAATTATATTTTAAAACTCAAAAAGTATTTAAATTCATCTGCTGACAGCTTGTGCATTTGGTAAATTATTAAGATTTTCAAGACATATTCTACATCCCAAGTAGTACATTTGATTAACAGCAATCATAACTCTAATGTAAAGACTCCATTGGAAATAAAAAGTAAATTTATCTTGTTATAAATGCCAGGCGCTGTATATTGGACACATATTCTGCTATCTTACTGAGATTTTCACTAATTTTCATTAAAACTTTGCTTCAATTTAAAAATATTTAAATCAGAGTTAAAGGTACTTTAGTTAACCCATTCAAGCAGGGGTATAATTCCTAATTGACAATATTAAATACTGGCAATTTGTATTACAAATAGCACTCAAACTGCTTCTTAAGAGAAATAAATGCAAAAATGTTTTCGAAGTATTTTTAGTATTCTAGAAACTTACTTTTATACTAATCATTCTACATACTGAACACATATTTTGTGAATGGTATTTGTGATTCAGAGTTTGGAGCTGAAATTCATCACTTTTTGTGTCCAAATAGATTTGCATCAAACCAAACTTCAATAACTTACCAATTAGAACCCGCACAGCATTGTTTTTATCTTCAAGGTTCCTAAGCTGGCCTTTGAGTGAAGCAGCCTTATCAGTACTGAGAGCAGGGTGACCCATCTGATTAAGTATGGCATTTACTTCCATGTGTATTTGATTGCTGATATCCATTAAGGCATTTTCTGATCTAATCGTATAATAACAAGCATGTTAACTCTGTCAATTGAAAATTTCAATGAAGAGAAAGATTTTTAACGTATGACAATGAAATCAGTTTAATATACTTTCTCAAAACTAAGTTTCTGACAAAAAATGGAACAAGATTGGGCAACAATTAATTAATTAGAATTAATGTTTTTATTCCAGTTCTCTTGAGGGAGATACTGTATTTATATAATTTGCTTAATGCTTGGTTCCAAAATTCAAATTGTTGCTCGTCCAGTGAATGCCCTTTAAGATATATCTTTATTGTTCCATAAAGACTGATACAATGTACCAAAGTACTTGTGGGATTTCTGCTGTCTACCACATTTGACCATCTGATGAATTCCTCCCAAAGAACCTGCTAGAGTTCCACCTTTTGCAAGTGAGGAGGGACAGAGTCTTGAAAATGTTTCTGCTTTTTAACAGGAGTGTCTGCACTTTAGTATAGGCTTCCCTTCCAGAATTTGGTCTGTTCTATACTTGTTACCTTTACATATATTATTAACATATTTTTACAGAAAGTCTTTTATACAATGGCATTATACATTACCATACTGTGTATATTAAATTTCATTTCTTCATTTTATTATTTTGAATTGATGAACATTGTAGAGTAAACTTCAATTACAGTGGTGGTAAATCAGAGAGAAAGTTACAATAAAGCACAGAGCATAACATAATTGGTCGGGAGTAACACTTAACTTTTTTTTAGTTACATAGTGAGTTTGGGTTTAATTTGTGTGCTTGCTTGTAGCCTTTTCTATCAACCCAATAGTGGGGAGAAATCACTTTTAGCACCAAGAATGCAGCAATCTTTATAAAGGTGATTTATTAGGGGAATAAATGAGGATTTACCCCAATTCAAAAAACTCTAGGATATCTATGGTTCTTAAATAATTGCCAAATACAATCTTAAAATTATACACTTTCCTGTTAACATAGGTTAGTGGACAAGATTTAGCTAGGCAAGAAAGAAAACAGTAGATAATTGTTCCCCTATTGTAAGCTAGTCTTTTGAGCTTTGCATTGTATACAAACCAGGCCATTATGGTTTGTTCAGCAAGCTTTGGTTTAGTACCATATTATTGAGTTCATAAATAATGTGGAGTGGGTGTTGTTAGTTAGATCAATTCTAGTCTTGTATATTGATTGCCTTGTTAACCAGCCTTGCCTACCCTTCTCCATATAGTATCACAAGATTTTAGCTCAGTATAACCTGCAAAAGACTGAGCTAGGAAATATCATTCCTGTCTTCAGAAAATATTAAAATAGCTTGCCTTATATCAGGGAGACCTTCCAGAAGAGCTTTTATTACTCTTTTCAGCCTATTGCCACATCCTGGTGAACTGAATAACTCATTTCCACATATATTGCTGCTCACTAATAAGACTGAAGCAATAATGACTAGCTGATTCACTTCTACTTGTAGAGCATGCAAACGCGCTTTGTCCATCAACATAGTCTACAAAGAGAGAATATTCATGAGATCACAAAAAAGTAGGGGCTGGAAGAAATCTTGGAGATCATTGAATCCAAACCCCTGTCCAATGCAGGAATCCAATTTTCAACATCCCTGACAGATGAACCTCTGGCATGTTTAAACACTTTTCAGCAAATAATTCATATTGGTTGCTGTGCTTTAAGCCTTCCAAAAAATGCAGGGCCCACAAGTGGATGTAGTATTCTAGCTATGTTTGGTTTAACCAATTCAGAATTTATAGGGGACAATTTTGTTTTCTAATGTTGACACTATATTTCTGTTTATGCAGCCTGGGATTGTTTTTGCTCTTTAAATTTTTTTCCCCCCGAATAATTAAAAGTTTTTAAAGTTAATTCTTCCCTATTGGTTATGATCAAATCTAGGAGAGCCTAACCCTAACCCTAACCCTATTGAAAATGAAAGACAACTGAAGAGTTTTGAAAATTTGGACATTGGCTAAGTTTTTCCCAATAGATATCCATAGTTATAGTCTTCCATTATGATTGTGTCTGTTATGATTGCATCTCTCCTGAAAGTTCTATAATCTGGTCCAGAAGACAATATTTAGATCTTCTGTCAGGGTTGATAATCTGTAGCATATTTCCACCATAGCTGTTTGTTTTTTCTCTTCCTATATATTCTTATCCATTCCTCTTCATTGGTCCAGTGTGATGAAATTCCTGAATACCAGTGCATGTGTGAACTTTCCTCATAACCATTTAGCTGCTGTGTGGACATTTCTAGATTAGAGTTGTACTTTGCTGAATTAAGCTTATGCTTCCCTGACTATTTTTTAAATCTTTCCTGGTATTGAGAAACAATTCTTTTAAAAGGAACCTCTTACCTCAGGATAGTGTTCTCTTCCAAGCTCCCAGTCCAGCAAATCCATATACGCTTGATTTAACACAGCAGTGGGACTATGAATAAATGAGACTTTTCCAGCAGATATAGGAGAAGTGGGAACAGATGGTCCATTGGTTCCAGAGGTGGATGAAGAAGGAAGCAAATCAGAATTTGATACTTTGGTTACGGCCTTGTGTAGCCAGTCAGTTGTATAAGCTAGACTGTCTGCAGTGATGAAAAATTTGGAAAAGAAACAGGGCTGTTTTTTTCGGTAATTTCTCTTTCCTTATTTTTTGGATAGATGCTGATTTTTTTATATATCAAGTGTACTCCATGAATTCTCACATATTAGTAATTTTCATTTCAATTTGTGAAGTAATATTCTTAGCATTATATCTTGCCTGTATTTTTAATTAATCAAGTTTAACAATTCAATTTATCCATTTTTTTTCTGATTTCAGAAAAACTTTTTCTGGTATTCCTTGAAATTATGAAATTATCTTCAGAACTACTGGAGTTTACCCAACTGACAGGAGCAAGAAACATACAAACTCACAGTAGTCAAATGTAACTAGACAAGGGAATGTAATAGAAGATAGGACTCTAAATATTCTCTTATGTATTTCTTAAAATGTTAAAATCCTTATTGCATTTATTTGTGAGTAAATGTTGACAAGGGCCTAATGGTTTTGACTCTGTAAGTTATTAGTTTACAAAACGATCTAGCAAATGTCCATTGCTCACTCTTTGATACCTGCCTGGTAGTTTGTTCAGGAGTTCCTGAAATTTTTTCCTTTCATATTGCACAGAGTGCTCCAAGAGATGGGGTCTAAGGCTTTGTATGGTAAAGTTGACCATATCCATTTTCATTAGGTTCAGAACTCGGAAGATCTCTCTGTCATAGGTAACAAGAACAAAATCATTTTGCATTGTAATTAAATCACCATTTCTAGCCTTAAGGAATCAGACTCTAAATTATAGATTATTAGATTATAAATTGTATCCTAAATTGTATAGGTTTATATCACAGATGGAGATCCTCTGTAATGAAGCCAACTCATCTGGCATTCATATCCAAAGACTAACCTCTGTTTCTTTTCCAAGGGCTGGCTAAAATGCTTTTCTTCTGTCATTGGGCTAGAAAAGAAAATGCTGTCCCAACCTGCTGGTTCATGGTGACTATTTCCCTTTTATCAGAGAAGCAAATATTCTTTTGTCTATTGCATTGATAATGTTGGGAATAAGCCTTAAATTACCCTGTTAAGCCTTACTGCATATCGCCTAATCTTCCTGGTGAAATGTAAACGTGAATCTGGCTCCAAATTTAGCCCCTTGACTAGAACCAAATTCCATACCTTTGATTGGAGTTGAACAGCCAATAAATTTAAATAAATAAAGATAAATTTAAAACAGCTGATGTAAATCCTATATCCAACATAGGTATATTCGTTTCAGTAACTAAACTTGGAAGCAGATTGTTTCTTTTTTCAGAGCTGTGCCAACATAGGAAATAGAAAATTCAGGAGCCCAGGTCCACAGCTATTGTTGCATATAGTATTATCATTTAATTCCTAATCCATATCGATGCCTTGCTTTAAGAATAACAGTAACAGACTGAAGCTCAATGTTTGTTTTACTTTTAGACTTTGCAAAAAGTCTAAATTGAACAAACAGGTATTTTTCTGTGCATATTTTATTACTCCTAGAGATGAAAAATGGTGAACTGCAAGGTTTTTTTATAAAATTAAAATAGGAAATTGTTGCCCTACAAGGTTATGCATTCTATATCAGTATAATTTTCATAAATAAGATAATGACTTGTACAGGATTGTATTTTCTCAAAACTCAAACCCACCTGAGCAAATGAACTGGGTCTGCCATGATTCGCAGACTTTGTATTTCTTCATCTCTGATAGGTGCACAGAGCATTGCCATGGTGCCTAAGATATATGTAGTGAGCTTGGGGATATCCAAAGCTCCATGCTCAGCTTCCTGCTTTATCAATTCGATGTCTAGTGATTCTTCAATCTGACTCTTTAAACGTGTTTGCCGTGGCAGAAGCAAAGACAGCAGAGTCTATAAAACAGAATGGAGGAGGAATGGAACATTTGTAAAAGCAAATATTCAAATTGATTTTAACTATTCAAGCTCAATAACATACATTATTGTAATAAAAATATGGTTGGATGAATGGCATGGTGCTTCTAATATTGTAAATCACCAACAGATGGCAGTATTGATATGTTCTTTAGCCATTTTATTTGGCAGAAAATTGCTATGAGAAAAGATTGTTGCTATTTTTGTGAAATGGGACTCCACAGTGAATACTGATCAGAATGAATTTTAGACAGCTGGGGGAGTGTTTCCAATTGAAATTCATCACCAAATGCAGGTTGTTTATTGGTATGTGTAGTTGAGTACAGGGCCAAAAACTGTAAAGATGTGAATATGTGATCAAGAATGAAGTGGACAACCTATGACAGCAACAATTTTCACATAAGAAAGGTTGATGACCTAACTAAGGACAGTCAGCAGATCATTGAAAGAGAAACCTCTATCAAGCTTGATATTTCCTATTAAGAAAAGGGTCAAATGTTGATGTTCCTCCTTATTTCAAAATGCTGATTCCGAAGATAAAAGCTTCAAGAGTTGAAATTTGCCAGCAAAGATTGTCACACTATGAGAATGAAGGTGGAGAATTTCACAGCATTGTTCAGCTGATGAAACATGAGCTCACCAAGAGACAAACTATCAGCCCATGGAATATCATTACAAAAATTCAGCTAAAGAAAAAGAATTAAAATGTAGGTTTCAGCCGTAAATTTTATGCCTACGTGGGGGATTTCTTTTTTTTAGGAAAACTCCTATCTATTTCTTTGAGCTACCAGCTCAGAATTCTCTACTGCAACACTCAAAATTTTGAAACAATTTAGCAGGATTCAAAACTACAAGGAAGAATTTTTGCTGCAACATGATAATGGTAGGCCTCATACCTCACAAGCCATCTAAAACGCTTTGAAATTAAGGTGACGGTTCCCCTCGCACATATGTGCTAGTTGTTCCCAACTCTAGGGGGCGGTGCTCATCTCCATTTCAAAGCCAAGGAGCTAGCGCTGTCCAAAGAAGTCTCTGTGGTCATGTGGCCGGTATGACTAAATGCCGAAGACGCACGGAATGCTGTTACCTTCCCACCAAAGGTGGTTCCTATTTTTCTACTTGCATTTTTACATGCTTTGGAATTGCTAGGTTGGCAGAAGCTGGGGCAAGTAACGGGAGCTCACTCCATTATGCAGCACTAGGGATTCGAATCTTTGAACTGCCGACCTTTCTAATCGACAAGCTGACTCTCATTGTGCCCCCATCCATCATACAGTCCATATATGGCCGCCCCCTCACAGTAACTCTGGGCAGCTTAGAAACAGTAAAAACCCAGTAAAGAAAATAAGAAACAATAACCACACACCCCGCCTAGCAACAACACAGTCAAATGAACACTTGATGGGCTCCATCCCATTCTGTGTTTTCCAGCCTAATTGGCAAAACCAAGTCTTCAGAGCCTTACAAAAGAGTGTCAAAGTGAGGACCAGTGTAATTTCTGCAGGGATGATATCCCATAGGGAGGGAGTTACCACAGACAAGGCCTTTCTTCTGGGTTACGCCAGATACGCACCATTTCAGGGGTGAAATCCAGCAGGTTCTGGAGAACTGATTTTGAGTAGTTTGGAGAATGCCACCTCTCTCTAGCCCCAGTGTGTGGTGGGAATGGAGATTTTTGCAGTATCCTTCCCCTGGAGTGGGGTGGGAATGGAGATTTTGCAGTATCCTTCCCCTGCCACGCCCACCAAGTCACACTCACAGAACAGGTAGTAAAAAAAATTGAATTTCACCACTACAGCATTCCTTGTTTCCCTGCTCTAGTGGATCAGATGGATGAAACTGGCAAGAGACGGTCCCTAAGATAACCCAGTCACAAGCCATGAAGAGCTTTAAAGGTGACAATCAGCACCTTGAATTGCATCCAGAAGAAATTGTCAGCTAATGCAGCTCCTGCAGAAATAGTGAAACATATGCACACTTGGAGCTGTACAAAACCGTGCAGACGAATCCATTTTGAATCAATCCAGATGCTTTTCAAGCGCAGACCCATGTAGAGGCATTGCAATAGTCAAGTCAGGCGGTAACTAGGCTGTGAGTGACCATGAGTAGTGACTGCTGGAAAGGATGTAACTGGCACACTACCTGTAGTTATACAAAGGTCCTCCTGGCCACAATTGCCACCTGCTCCTCACGGCAGGAGTTGTGAATTCAGGAAAAAGCCCAGATTATGCACCGAATCTATTTGGGGCAGTGTGCCACCCATCCAAGACCAAAGGTAGTAGCCCGTTGCTTTCCATCCAGCCCTTAATAATCTCAAAGCACTGTGAGAGGGAGGTCACGGTACTGCTTAACTTACCATGGGCTGAGACATACAGCTAAATGTCATCGGCATATTGATGCTATCTCAATCCATGGTGACGAATGATCTCACTAGTGGCTTCATGTAGATGTTAAACAGAAGTGGAAAGAATATCAAGCCTTGCAGGACCCTACAAAGTAGTGAACAAGGCTTGGACTTATCGCTTCCTATCAACACTGACAGTGGCAACAGAGGAAGAAAGTGAACCAGGACAATAGACAACACCCCTCCCAATCCCTAAAGCTGCACCAGAAGGATACCATGGTTGATGGTATTGAAGACTGCCAAGAAGTCAAGTAGAACAAGGATGAATACACTACCCCGCTTCCACTAGAGATCATAAAAAAGGATGATCAGTGTCATTTCTTTTCCATATCCAGGCCTGAATCATGACTGGTAAGGATCTAGATAATCCATTTTATCCAGAAACCTCTGGTGCTGCCACACAACCATCTTCCCAACAACCTTCCCCAAAAGGAAGATTGGAGACAGATAAAAAATTATCTAAGAGTGTGGAATCCAGCAATAACTTCTTAAGAAGAGGGCAGACCATAGGGTCCTTAAAATGTTGGAGCACTACCCTCTGCTGCAAGGAATAATTAATCACTGCCAAAATACACCTGTATGTCATCTCCCAGGAAGCTTTCACAAGCCAAGAAGGGCATGGATCTAAAACACAGTTGCTTGCTCTCATAATCCCTAGGATCCTGTTTACATCTTCAGGAATAGCAGGATCAAATTGTTCCCAGATAACAAGGACTTGCCCCAGGTGCTTCCAGTGGACCTATCCCAACTATCCCAGCATCTAACTGGGAACGAAGCTGAGCGAGGATACCATGTGATTTCCATCTTTTCTCAAAATCTAAAAACTAACTTTGTGAGCATCTCTTTAACTCAAAAGAAGAGGCAGAAAGGATTGTCATGGCCTGGTTGAAAAGACAAAGTACGAAGTTATTTTGTGACAACTTTAAGAAGCTTGTCAGTCATTGGCAGAAGAAGGAAGTGAATGATAGTGATTATTTCGAGAATAACAATCTATAACAAAATATTGTTTTATTTCAAGTATTATTTTCCTGTTTAATTTTAATGGGGATATTTTAATTAGTGAAAGTTATGGAATTGAAGACATTACTTTTCATATAATAGTTTTAGATACAGCAACATCTTAAATTTAAAAAATCTATTTTAATTACCGTATTTTTTGGAGTATATACCTTTTTCTCTCAAAAAAGAGGGTGAAAATCTGGGTGTGTCTTATACACTGAGTACAGCATTTTTTTGCCTCCCGAAACCCTGCTCCCTTCACCAAAATGGCCGTGCATAGCCTTTAGGAGGCTTCCAGAGTGATCCTGGGCGTTGGGGAGGGCAAAAATGAGCGAAAAACAAGCCGTTTTTGCACCCCCACCCCCAGGAGCACTCTACAATCCTCCTAATGGCAATCCATGCTCTTTTTTGGACAAAAACCAGGCCCGTTTTTGCAAAAAATGGGCCATTTTGGGGAGGTCTGCAGAGCGCAAAAACTTTTTTTTATTTGCTGCTTCTAAGTCTTGGTGCATCTTATACTCTGAAAAATACGGTAATTTCTTTTCAGGTTAATTTTACTCTCCATGCAGGTTTCAATAAAGTGCGAAATACATGTAGAACAAAGATATCCTCAAAAGGTTTGCAGCTGCAAAGAGACTGATACTAACTTCCACTGTTATTTTAGGCAAATGAGTCATAAAAATGTTCTAGTTTAAAAAGAAATCATTTTTTTAAAAAAAACATTCAAATGGTTAACTCTTTTTCAAAAGTCCTATAATTCTGCTGCTGCCTTTGATGAAGTGACAGCACTAACTTCAAGCCTTTTAGGGGAGATGGTACAAGTGCTAAGTTACAGGTAGTCGTTGTTTAACTATCGCAAATGGTTCCAGTGAAATGGTTGCTAAGGTACATCATCACTAAACAAACCATATGCTTGAGAGAGATGCTGGAAAGATTGCTGGATGCTGCCATCTCATTCAGATAAAAGCTCACATGAGGCAATGCCAGTATTACTCTGACTCGAGAGTGCATTGTTATCAAGTACAGAAATTTGTGGGAGGGAGGGTACATCAATAAAATATTTTTTTACCATTACTACCATTGTATTTATGAACAATTGCTTTCCGAGACAGTTGCTAAAGAACTTATGACCACAGTTGTTAAGCGAATCATGTGGTCATTAAATGAATTTGGCTTTCCCCATTGATTTTGCTTGTTAGAAGTTGGCTGGGAAGGTTAGAAATGGTGACTGCATGACCCAAGAACACTGCAACTGTCATAAATACATGCCAGTTGCCAAGCACCTGGATTTGGATCACTTGACTATGGAGATGCAGCAATGATCATAAGTTCGAAAAGTAGTAATAAGTCACTTTTTTCAGTCTATATAATCACTAAATGAGTGGTTCTAAGTCGAGAACTACTTGTACCTGTAATAGGTTTTTATCACAAAAATCAATTTGTTAGATATGAATAAAGACATTCCCACTCCCCTTTATAATTTACTTCTTTGATTTCTTGAAGTAGCTTGATAGCATGAGAATAGTCTGGTGGTACTTTGAAGAGTTGTTCTTTCAGATTATCCCAAAAAGCTTTGTGCACTGTTTCTTTCACTCTGCTTTCTAAACTGTAGTGAGATAAAATTAGCTGCTGTTAATATTTTTTCTACCTACAATATTGTCTGGAGGCCTAGTTTCATATACTTTTTCACTCATTGATAAACATTATTTTTCAGTCTAATCAATCTTGTAAGGAAATACTAAATAGATGATCCTATGAAATTTAAAGAGTAGGTGCACATAAAATATATTCTGGGAAATGTAACAGGGACTACTGTCTGGCTCTTTCAAAGAACTATCAGTCCTAAAAGATTTTTTTAAAAAAAGAAAATTCTCTGTCCTAGGGGAATGCCAAACCACCATTCCAGATTGGTATGGATTGAAAAACAAATGGGGGAGTTGTCCAAAATGGTAGAGTTTGCACAATGGTTTGTTATTATATCTTGAGAAGTTAGGGTCAGAGCTAACAATATGCTACACATCTTAACTGAGAGTGGCCCATAAAGTTCATCTAGATTAGAGTTTTATTAAAAATCAATTCTCTGAATCATGCAAGTAAAAACAGAAATGTATTGACACATAATTGGAACAATACAAAAATAATCTACAACATGAATGTTTAATCATCAGTTTCAACTTTCCCACTTTGAGTCTTTATAGTAAATGTCAACCTTCTGCCTCTTAATCATAGCCTTACATCTTTTATTAAAATTATTTATGAAATCTATATGTAATTTTTAAGTCACCAAGTGTTCTGGCTATGTCTTGGGTTTATGCAACTCAAGTAGCCAAACTCAGCTTAACAACATTCCATTAACAAAAACAATTGCTTATTTGGCAATAAAATAATCTAGACACTAATGAGAGGTTAAATGAAAATCATATTCAACCATATTAGCTAAGAAGACAAACAGCAGATTTTTCCCAACTATCATGTAAAGACCTAGCTCTAGATTCTAATGCTGTAAAAGGTAGAAAGAAAGAGTACAACGACCTATAGGACTCAGTTACAGTGGTGATCAATGCACCATTAGAAAACCTGAAAAAACAAGTTAGAGAAAGATCATCATGGAGAAAATCTATCTGTATGGCTGTTAAGAGTTGACAATAATGAATAGCACATAATGAATTAAAAATATAGCTTTATTCGAAGTTAACTGAAAATTTTTGAGAGCATTGAGAAAATAAAACCTACCTGTTTGGTGATAAATTCACTTCTTGCAGTTTGAAGTCATGGTTGACAATAATTTCATGGGCTATTGTCATTTTTGAGACTTCATTGGCTGTTTCCATGAGCTCTGAGATAGAATGAATTTGGGGAGAATTTGCTATATAAAAATAAAATAGAATGGTGCTTACTTGGGCCACCAATTAGGGATGTTTTTAAAGACATGTACTATTTATAATTAAACAAAGTATCTTTTTTGATGCAAACTCTGCTGATCCTTTACACTTCTAAACAAGCAAACAAAAGTGTTTTTTTTGTCTGTGGTAGATTCTGAGGAATTATAATTATATAAGCATGATTAAAATATTCCAGTTTAAAAAATATAGGATGTTATTAGTAATTTCCAAGTATTTCTAATATCACAATCATAAACCTCACAGAAAAATATTACAAAATTCTCTAAAGAACAGCAAATTATATATGAATGTTACTACCCCTCAGAATTGATAGTACTTGTCTAGAACCAAAGATCTGGGAACCAAGGATATAACAAAAATATTGTTTCAAACCCCCAAACCGGACAAAACCCAATATACAGATAGTAGGGATGGGACAATCTTTTCTGCAAACTTTGAGAATTGCCAGAATCAGGGCAGATAAATTTAAAATAAAGAAATTTCTTCAAATGAAATTATTTCAATACAGAATCTGTACTCTAACCTAGTTTTACTTTTTACTTCAACTTTTCACCTAATGAAAATATCAAAAAAGTAATAATCATTTTGCTATGTGTTTGGAGTTTGAAAGTTGAATAATTTGCACACATTCCACTTTTCTGAAAAATTGCACAAATATTAACTCTCTCAAGATCTTTTACTTCACTAAATTATTAAATTGCCTGAATTTTGCTGTACCAGTTATTATCTTGGAAATGTCTCTGTGCAGTCTAGTCTACGTTTATTAAACACAATTTTTACCACTAATTATAAATTTGAAACAATTTTGGGGGTAACATGCTATTTTTCTGTAAATATTAATATTTGATTTTTCTAGCATTCAGTATAAATTACACATACAAGATGGGATGTTAGGTGGACAGAGTTTGGGAATGTCTCCACCCTGGGTTTCTTCATGCTCCCTCGGTTTTCTGGAACTACAATCTGTGGTTTGAGAGTCATTGCAGTCACTTGAAGTAGTCTCTTTAGGGTTAGGCATCTTGTTTCTAATGGAAGACATAGATTTTAAAATGACATGGACTATCACATCACTTTCTAAAGCATATGAATAAATTGTTTTTGTGTACTTTAGCCAGATTACAGAAATTAGAGGAAAAATATATTCTTTTAGAAAACAAATCCATCATACAGTCTTCAATTTACAACAGTTCATTTAGTGACAGTTCAAAGTTAGAATAGCATTGAAAAAAATGACTTGACTATTTTTCAAATTTATGACCAGTGCAGGATCTGCACGGTCATGTGATCAAAATTCAGCCACTTGGCAACTGACTCATATTTGACAGTTGCCATATCCCAGAGTTATGTGATCATTTTTTGCAAACTTCTGACAAGCCGTCAATGGGGAAGCCAGATTCACTTAACAATTGTGGCAGTAAAGGGGGATAAAATTCACTTAACAACTGTCTCGCTGAGCGACATAAATTTTGTCCTCAAGTGTGGTTGATAACTCGAGGACTACCTGTATTCTTTTCTCAGAAAAATGACACTTACTACGCCAAATACTGAATTATCAGTGTGAAACCTGGGATGGTGTCCCTCGTGGAGCTTTGCTTGCCACCAAACAGGATCGCTGCTCAACCTTTTTCTTTTTAAAAACAAGGCGAGAGAGGCATACACCATTGTGCAAAGCACAGCCTCCAAGATCACTCCATTTTTGAAGAAAACCTCTGGATGGGAAGGCAATTTGAGTTGTCCCTTCAAACGTTTTCTGACCCAGTATTTCCCGACCCCTTTCCTGGCCACCTCTCTGACAACGCCTGACCCCCTGAGGCGACGAAGAGGGAGGGAGTCTCGGGAAGGGACCGGGCAAGCCAGGAGAAGAGCCCGTAAGAGGAGAAACCGAACAGGCAGAACTGTGCCCCACCGCCCTCCCTCACCTTCCCCGGGGAAAGCAGGGAGAGACGAGGCAGGGACGGGCGGCGGTGACCAGAGGAGAGGGGGCAGCGCGGCCGGATTTTCTCGGCCGACCCTAAACAGCCAAGAGTTTTCAGGGCGCCCGTTGGGCCGATGCGATTTCAACGGAATAGAACCAACCACCTGCCCGCTAAGAAGGGGGGGGGGGATGCGTCTGTTTGAGAAAGAATCAAGTGTAAGTGGTACGCGCTAACGGTCTTTTCGCGACAATAAGATTATAACAGTAGCGTTTCTTTTCCATATTCAGGTGGAAGGCGAGGTCCATAAACTTTCTTCTCCCACGTTTGAATTTCTCCCCACCCTCCCGCTGCTCCTTTTTTTTTTTTTAGAAGAAAGGTCATTCATGTCTCGTGAACAACGCGGAGGACCGAACCAAACGTCACAGTAATGGGAAAAAGCTCATAATTCCAGAGAACCTGAAGAGAATTTCAGTGAGATGAAATACTTATCGGACGTTATCACGGTGTCATAGCTACTCTAATTGTTACTCCACACAAACATACATTTTGTAAGAAAGCAGTGTTTTATTATAGCGTAATCGGAGCTTCTCCCCCCCCTTTCATCCCTCAGTGAGATGCTCCAAGAATGGCCTGGGAATCTCAATGGGAATATCCATGGGGAAGGCAGTGGCGCCATCTAATGCCAAGATCTGGCTTTAAATAGTGACTTTAAAAACTCGGAGACTAACGGAAAACACTGATACCCCATAATATTCCACAGATGCCTTAAACAAGTCTGGATATTTCCATGCAGTAGAAACCTCATCTGGAAGGAAAATGGCTATTCCAAGGGAGCTTGCCAAATGTTGTAAATATTAATAATTTTGCAGGTGTATTGCCAATAGTTGCAGGACAATAGCCCGACATTTTCTCATTGGGGCTGCTGAGGGTTAAATTGGGAAGCTGGAAAAAAATCTCACAAAAAGATAGTAGCAAACAGTTTCCATCTAGTAGCCAAGAAAACCATCTTTTAGTATGGTCACTAGGAGCTAAATTAGATTTTCAGAATTAATACAATTAATGCCTTTAGATTTTAACAATTAATACATAATGAGTCAACAAATTAGCAGGGAGATGTTAGATTAGATATCAATAGGAGTAGGCACTACAACCCATGAGAAATACTTCCCAAATGGGTTAAATTTTTTACATTCCACTTAATCATTAATTAATCACTGCAAGACCAAGAAAATTAAAGGAATGCATTTAGGCTGAGTAAACATTCTCCTGTGTATTTTGTAAATCCATTCTTTGCTAGAGAATCACTTCTTTGGCTCTTGTTCTTCATCCCATGCTGCCTGGGGAATTCTGGGAGCTGAAGTCCACAAGTCTTAAAGTTGCCAAGGTTGAACATCCGTATTATACATTCAGGTTAATAATTTTTAATGTGTTCTTCTATGTACTTAACTTGCATACTGTCTTGTGCTAAATTGCCTGTAATCCATATGAGTATTTTGTGATAGATTTCCATTCTCATGAGTACTAGTTTAGAGAGATGACACAAACAGCCTATGGTAGGAAATGACATGCAAGAATGCTACTTTCTTTAAGGAAGGGGTCATTATTTAGCTGTATTTAGCAGGTATTTTATCTGCATCTCATAACTGGGTAATCTGCCTCTAGCACCAAACTTCCTTTTATCTGTCGCTATTGAAAAAATGGGCTATCTGCATTTTCTTAAATTAATAAACCTCAGCTTGGTGGATTTTGGATGGAAAAAAATATTTTTTTTATGCTGCCCATCTCATCTAAGTGACACTGCACTGTTAATTTTTTCTGTAAAATAAACCTTTATATAATGTTTCCATAAAATCTCATTCCTATGTAACATACACAGGTGTAAAAAGAAATCCTGTTTGGGTTTCACATACGTTTTACTGTAACAGATATACCCTTTCCTCAATTTGTCTGTTAGATTTTTGGAATGGAATGGAATAGAATAACCGAGTTGGAAGGGATCTTGTAGGTCATCTAGTCCAACCCCCTACTCAAGCAGGAGACCCTATACCCTATACCATTTCTAACAAACATTGTCCAGTATCTTCTTGAACGTTTCCAGTGATGAAGCAACCACAACTTCTGAAGACAAGCTGTTAATTGGTGGACTGTTCTCATTGTCAGAAAATTTCTTCTTATTTCTAGGTTGAATCTCACCTAGACCAGTTTCCATCCATTAATCCTCGTCAGCCCTTAAGGTGATTTGGAAGATAGGTTGACCCCCTCCTCTCTGTAACAGCCTCTCAAATATTGGAACTGCTATCATGTCATCCCTGATTTATTTCTTCACTAGACTAGCCATGCCCAGTTTCTGCAACCTATCTTCATATGTTTTAGTCTCCAGTTCCCTAATCATCTTTGTTGCTCTTCTCTGCACTCTTTCTTTTTTTATAGTGTGGTGACCAAAACTGGGTAAAGTATTCTAGGTGTGATCTTACTTAGGCTTTATAGAGTGGTATTAGTACCTCACATGATCTTGATTCAATCCCTCTGTTAATGCAATTTAGGTTTGCATTGGCTTTTCTAGCTGCTGTCTCACACTGCTGGCTCATATTTAATTGATTCCACTAAGACTGCAAGATTCCTCTCACGGTTACTGCTATTAAGCCTGGTTTCATCCAATCTATATGTGTACTTTTGGTTTTTCTTGCCTAAGTGTAAGACTTGTAACAATATACTTTTCTTTACATTGAATTTCATTTTGTGAGATAGGGCCCAGTGTTCAAGTTTGTCAAGATCAATTTGGATCTTGAGCCTGTCATCTAGGGTTTTGGCTATTCCTGCCAGCTTAGTTTCATCTGCAAATGAAAAATGCTAATTTATAATATGGTAATCTCCCTAAGTAGAAGTGTTCCCATTAGAGAAACAGTCCACAATTCTTTTCTCTCACAAAGCTAAACAGAATCATTTATCCAATCTTTATCTAAAGATTAAACAAGCTGCGTTCTTGTGTATATTTGAAGAGCACATGCACAAAGGAGTAATAACACAGATCCTTTGGAATCCCCTTATCAGTACCAATCTAAAAGATGTTACAGTTCCTTCTCACAACTGTCAGCCAAGCTCTCAGATGGTTCAAATATGGCCTTTCATTTTTGTTTTTCTATATGACATGCTTTCTCAAGAATGCTGAATTCTTGTACAAAGCCAGAAAAGTGTATATCTATAATGACTGATGAGATCAGTAGATGATAATCATGGACATACAGTACATCTCTTAGCTATAGAAAACAGTGCTTCTAAGATTTGCTGCTCTGAAATGTATATTTCACAGAAACAGAACAGATGGAACCATATTGTCACAGCTACATATAATTAGAATGGGGGGGCATTGATTTAGAACCATTCATTTAGTGACCCTTTAAAGTCACAATGCCACTAAAAAAAGGTTACATGACTAGTTTTCATACTTACAACATTGTATCCTCCCCATAATAAAATGATCAAAATTTGGGTGCTTAACAACTGGCACATAGTTATTATAGTTACTCTGTCCTCAGGTTCTGTGATCACCATTTGTAACCTTCCCAGCTGGATTCTGACAGAGTCAATTGGAGAAACCACATTCACTTAACAACTGCAGTGATTTACTTAACAATTATGGAAAAAGGTCATAAAATGAGGCACAACTCACTTAAAAACTGTCTTGCTTGGCCACATAAATTTTGAGCTCCATTATGGTTGCAAGTCAAGGACTACCTCTACTCTACATTAGGCCAAAAATAATTAAGTCAGCTATGTTGTCAATGGAATGTGAGCTTGTAAAGAAATTGACTTTGGGAGATTTTTCAGTTTGTAATGAAAAAGATAGAAAAATAACACTTTCAAGTGAATTTCTCTAAGTATATTTGCACCTACATAAATTCTTTTGCTTTTAACCAAAACATACATCTATCTGTGCAAACTAAGTCTGTTTTCACAATTGCCTGAATTCCAGTTAGTGTACTGTACAGGATTCTATATTAGAGCTGCAATACTCCAACTAACTACTAGATGACAGTAAAGCCAGAAAATGATTGTTCTTTGCTACTATCTAGGTATCTCGGGGCGCAACGTCTTAGTGGTTAAAGACGCTGAGATTATAGGTTCGAGATGCGAGTGCTGTATAATGGGGTGAATTCCCATTACTTGCCCCAGCTTCTGTCAACCTAGCAGTTCAAAAGCATGCAAATGTGAGCAGATGTTGCCTAATGGGTCAATTGATTCCACTGTGGTGTAGTATTTCCACAGCACATTGTCCTCTCAAGACCTTGCTGACCATATTATTTTTGTAAGCTGGCTGTTGTGCTAAATATTAGCATAAAGCAATGTTTTATTTATTTATTTATATCCCATCTTTATTATTTTTATAAACAACTCAAGACAGTGAACTTATCTAAAAGTCCATCCTCCCCATTTTCTACTCTTGATGTGGGTTGGACTGAGAGGATGACTAGCCCAAAGTCACTCAGCAGGCTCCCATGAGTAAGGCAGGACAGGAACTCACAGGCTCCTGGTTTTTTAGCCAGGTGTCTTAGAAAGGTTATAGTAGCTTTTATGATCGATGAAAATATATGTTTTGAAATCATAGTATGTATATGGTAGTGAGCTGTATTGGATCCAGAAAAAATAACGTATGAATTAGAAGTCCAGTTTTAGGGCCATTTATATTCTGATTAATGTAACATGCTTCAGATGTTAGAATAAACTTTAGGATGCTTGTTTGTTTGTTTAATGCCAGTAGATGGCAACATTTTTTCTGTAGTTTCCTGTAACATGAAAACTCTGTCTATAAAATGTAATAAAGTTTGTCCACAGAAAAATCCATCTGCACTCCATTCTTCTAACAACTCATAGCTTATTAGAGTGTATGTATGTCTGTATATATAGTAGTATGTATGTATGTATCCAATTTTTGTGACCAGCCATCTTACAGAAATGAGAGGACTATTTCAAGATGTTACACATGATGCAACCAAGGCACAAGATCCCTCTTTCCAGGGGATCCCCAGGTCTATTGAAAGAACTGTTTTAAGGGATTTGCAAAAGCCACAAGGTCAAGATTGCTTGTTTTAGTAATCCTATATTCTGTACTTTAAAAAAGTATATTCCTCTCATATGCTTATGACATAACATGGTATAATTTGTCTTGACTATAAATTTCAGGTTTTTTTTTTAATGTGGCTAATCTGCCAAGAATGCTGAGAGTAGGACATAACCTGGCTTCCTTGGGTGGGAGTAGCCTAAAGCAGCTTTCCCTGACCTGATATAATTCTGCACTACAGTTTTCATCATCTTTAGTTAGGTTGATCAGTAATCTAATACATCTGAGGAGGCTGGTTCATGGTGTTCCTTAAAAGCTATTATCAGTGTCCAGATTTTTTTAATTTTGTAAAAAAGAAATTTGATTTTAGATATCATCATGTCAAAAACAAAAATTTGAAGATGTATACGCAACAAAGTATTCTTACTGAATAATTAGCTTTTAATTGTAACTGCACAGAAGCATAATAGCATCAAAATAAATGCTAAGTGGATAATTGAATGTCTGGTTTCACTTCTTTCATTTGTGGGGTTTTTTTCATCTTTTCTGTGCTATACAGTTTTCTTTTGGGGGAAAAAAAGACATAATTCAGTGCTCTGCTGATATCCAGAATCTCTTTTTCAGAACACTACAATGCATTTCATAGAGGGAACTCAGAAATAGTCTGGAAGTTATTCCTTGGTTGAGCAGAGCTGGAACTGAACAAAAAGAGGTCATCCTGTCTGAATCCCCTCACCCTCCGAGGAATGGTAGGAATTTCTCCATACTCTATAGGCTGGGGGAGTAATGCCCTCAGTGCATGGCTGATTGTTTTCACATCTAAAGACTGTGCAAGGCCCCAGCTTAATGCCTGTCAAATTACAGGGGTATTAACCCTAGATCTCTCAGAGTGAATGGAAATCTTGAATGCTAGGCAGCCCATGGAGGGAGCAATGGTCCTACCTTTTATTTTACAAACAATCTTCCTTTGAAGTGAATTGAAACTGAGCATTAATCTTATTCCCTCAGTAGGGCTGATAGGTCCTTGAGGGTCTCTCTGCTTCCATTTAATATACCATCTTGATTATTTATTTCTTGAGCTGGTCTGCTGATTAATACACCAGACCTAGATATCGTATCATTTATTTTCCAAGTATGTTATTTTCTGTTTCCTTCTCCATAATTTCTGTTTGTACAGATGTAAAGGAATGGACATGTCCACTTAAAAATGTCTATCTGTATAATATTTTGATCCATGACAACCCAAAAATCCAATCTTGTAATTTCTGTTTGCAAATAACTTGGTAGACTTTAATAATTCTGTAAATAGTTATAATAAAATTTCAAGAAGTCAGCTCTTTTTCTTTCTTTAACTTTTAGCAGATTTAATATGTTGAGTCATTTAAGGAAAACTCAGTTGATACAGATAGTTCTTGACTTATGACCACAATTGAGCCCAAATTTTCTATTGCTAAGTAAAACATTTGTTAAGTGAATTTCACCCCATTTTACCACCTTTTTTGCCACAGTTGTTAAGTGAATCACTGCAATTGTTAAGTTAGTAAGATAGTTGTTAAGTGACTGGCTTCCCCATTGACTTGGCTTGTCAGAAGGTTGCAAAAGGTGATCACGTGATACCAGGACACTGCAACTGTCATAAATATGAACCAGTTGTCAAGTGTCTGAATGTTGATAACATGACCACGGGGATGCTATAAAGGTCATAAGTGTGAAAAATGGTCATAAGTCACTTTTTTCAGTGCCATTGTAACTTTGAACGGTCACTAAATGACTTGTAAGTTGGGGACTATCTGTATTGTTCTGAATGGAAGGTCATACTAGGTACACGTGAAAAGGTAATTTCTCTTGATTTGTAATAAAAGCCTGAGAACTACTATATTTCTTCACAGGTTCACAGGTGGATCTGTGACAAAGCAAAGAAATACTGAAATAAGATTCAAATTTTGATACCGAAGGCTTTTAAAGTAAATATAAAAATAAAACATTTTCTTTTAGGTCTGTGGAATGATATAATTACAAAAATACATGAAGTAATTTTTTAAAAATATACTGTGATGGAAAATGTATCTTAAAATCAGCAACCTGTAAGATCCAGACGACCCAAGGATCCAGAAAGCCCAAGAGCAGTAGCTCTAGTGTTAAATCAGTCTTACATAGAATATTGATCAAACATAGTTTGAGTACATGTATACATTAGTAAAATTCCTCAGTTAGGAAAGTCATACTTTATAGTTGATAAGGATACAAGAGACACAAGACTATTCTCTATAGTGTGAAAACATTATAGATACATTCCTTCAAAAGCAATGCAGTTGTAATGAAGGAAACCTCAGTAAGATAAGCCACTTTCTGAATTAATTTGGCCATGCCTGTAAGAATTGTCTGAACAATATATTTGTCAGTCCCAGAACTCATTCTACTATGTGGCATTAAACCATTGAGGAGCAGGGTTAGCTTAAGTGGACAGCAAGAGTCTTGTTAAAATCTGGCTTCAGCTTTGAAGAGCTTTGCTGTGACAGCTTCCCTTTTATGTCCCCTTCCAAAACTCAAACCTCTCAGTCTATAAATCTTTAGGCTCTCAACCCAAAAGACCTCCATTGCACATATAAACATATCTGGACTTACCATAGCTGTTCTCTCCTACTAGCAGAATAGCAACAGCAAGAGTTACAACTGGCTAAATGTATGTTCCTGTCTGAATTTGGTGTAATGTATTTCCTGCAGGTTGCTCAAAAGGAAATGTAATTCCTCTGTAGAGCTTGAAGATGCAATAAAGAAAGACAACCTGGAAGAACTGTGAGTAGAAAAGTTTAGATATTGGTTTTGATACACTCATTTAACCTTATTAATGAAATTAATTTAATTCTCCCTCTACTAATCTTGTTTGCAAATATTTCATCTTCAGTTTTCAAGTATGGGACTATAATATACATTAGATGCTTTGTTTATTGTTTATATCCAGGTTTCTCTCCTAAGCCTCTAACTCTCTGTTTGGGTTATTTTGTGCCTTTGAGGCAGTTTTTGAATTCTGGCAACTGTCTGAGATCGTTTTTTGGGAAGTGGTTTCTCCTTTCCTCTTTCTTAAACCTAAGAGACGATGCCCGCTCAATATCACCAAGCTGTCTTAGTGCCTAAGATTGACGGTCTCCCAGTTTCTAGCCTGGTGTCTTAACCATTATACTAAACAAGCTTTCTATACTTCTTTGTTTTTCCATTTGACAAAGTATTAAATAACATGGCATTAGAAGAACAAAGTTCTCTCCTTGTGCACTGAATAAAAAAGGAGCCTGTATACTGCTTATTTATTCTATTTTTATATTTTAAGTCTCCCATGAAGTAGTTTCTTTTTCCTTCTACTCTTACAAAAAGCCTGAGAGATGGGTGAAGAAATAGAAAGAACCTTAGGTGTAATCAATAAGGTTTTCAGTAAGCATGGACTTCAATCTACCTATTCTCAATATGGCCCAGTGTTCTGTCTTATGTGGTAGAATCCAGCAGTTAGGTTAGGAGAGAATTGATACATTCTTAATGGAGAGTTTATTTTCTATAGGTCATAATATTCTGTACAATGAGACATTGCTTTTCCTTTGGAGAGAAATAGACATTGCCAGGTAAAATGAACATTTTTGAGATTATTTATTCTGCAATATTGCAATTTTATCGTGGCTACTTCTATGTAGCAGTAGAAGTATCCTATATAGCACATAAATTATTGCCTTGATGCTATATAGCTGTTTTAAGAAAATTAGGGGGAAAGACAGGAAGAAATGGAGTTAAAAATCAAAATAAAACCTGTAGCCTTAAGAATTTTGTATTTCTCCTCTTTCAAATGCTAGTTTTGGACACTGTTTTCATTTCTTATCAATCTAAACTAGCTTTCTCTAATTGGAATGCTAGGAGTTGCAAGCCAGTACATGTAGCAAGTGCCAAGTTAGAGAAGGCTAGATAAAGTGACATTCTGAAAACTATATGAATTGAATGCTAAGAATCTATATAATTTAATTGTTTGTTGTTCTTTTCTAATCTTCAGAAGATTTGTTGCCTGAGTTGGAGGGAAGGAAAATCTTTATTTACACAGTATGTCAATAAATCTTGTGATTATAGCATTCATCATGTGAGCATCTACCAACTGAGATGATACAGGGTCCTGGCTTACAAGCACACACAGACTTTGCTCCTGCAGGCAATTATGAGGTAAATAAAGGTCACAGGTTGGTATAAATCTGGAGTGGCAGCTTAGCTGTGCCTATGACAAGAGGTAGAGACAACTTGGTCATGTACTGCCTGCCTTGCTGCCTTTCCTAAGGTACTTAATTTTGCTACTGAATCAGTATCAGACTTTATCTAACTACTAACATCATGAGATTTTAACATCCAGATTTTGAATTAATTGCCTTCAAAGCAACCTTAGATGTATCCAAAGTAATCTTCAGACCAATGTACACAGATAGACACATACTAGGTCTTATTTTTGCCTTAGAACAGTTGATGTATGATCCAAAGGTGGAAGATGTAATTATGAATCCTTTGCTATGATCGAATCAATTGGGATCCACAGCTTTGGATCAATTAAGATGATCTGCACGAGGTGTTTTATGGATCCTGATAGATTGTAGCAGCCCTTGTGGATTCTTCTAGCAGCCTGTTTGAGTCAAACTAAGTAGAGCTAACTGTGGAAGATGTGTGACAAATGCTAAAATTGGGATAAGTAGCTTAATCAGATTTCTAAAGACATTTCATCTGTAGCCATTTTTACTGGATGAAAGTTAAGTATAATGGGAAAGGTGAAGACTGCTGGACACAACCAAATAGTTGTCTTGGCAAAAATAAGGAAATGCTTTTTTCATGATGTTTTTCTGTCTTCTAATACATCCAGGAGTTTTCTGGTAGTCTCCCACTCAAGAACCAAATTCAGTGATATATTTCTAAAATAGGGTTGCAGTAAAACAGCACAAAGAGATTTTCTCTTTGTATTTAAAACATTGTTGTAGTTGTACCAATCATCGTATGCTACTATAATTACTGGAGCAGCCAATATGGTGCCATAATAAGTTGAGTTTGGATTAGAGAAATTGTATGTTTTGGTCATGGAGCAAATAGTAACTTTAGAAATATAATTTTCATCAGAAACCTGAACTGATTTTTCCCCCAGCCCTGCAGATCTGACTCCCATCCATGACAGTACATAATACGCAAAGCAAAAGGAATGTATTGTACAGAAAAGTTCTGTCTCGTATCTAGTAAATCCTTTTCTAAGCTTTCACTGGTATGCAGCAAATATTCTAGGAATATTTGTTTGGAAATATATTACTGTCCCTGACATACAAATATTGAAAGATGTTTAATATTTGTCATAAATTACTTTAAAAATCTTTACATGACTAATAACTGATATTAAACATGTGTATTTCAGGTTGTATTAGTTTAATCAACTAAATTTAAGCCCACATATACCATAGATTGAGTTAGTGTTTTAGCAATAGAGCTCACAATGGTGGTAAAAATTATACTGCAAAAATACTCAGTGTCTTGTGGCAGTCATCAACCAAAAGTAACAAATAATATACTAAATCAAAGTTAAAATTTCACTAGGCATTTGGGACAAAAATCTCAAATATGAGATTATTTCTATTTTTAGTAATTCTCTTTCAGTCTTAGGCTCAAAGTAAAAATGGGAAAATATTAACATGTATAGTGATGTATTTCATTTACAATATTGACATAACTTTAGTAAATAATCACTTTGAGCAATATTCCTTAACTGTAGAAACATGGAAATTCATATTTTCTTCTGCAAGAGTCATGAGCCATTTTTAGTTCTAGTTTAGATCATGGAAATATATATTGCTGAAATATGAGGTATTCCATTCCTTTAACTCCTTCTAGGGTCCCTTGGCTACAAAATTAAAAAGAAAAAGCACTCATATCATACAACAATCATCAAAATACCCCCAGTTCCATTACTGCATGCAAGCAATTGTCTGGGAATAAGCTCTTGATTTATTTTTAATTCTGTTTTTGTTTGCTTGGTTTTTGGTTCCATGAAGTGATGTCCAATCTAAGGAGAAGGTAATTTAAGTTTTCCAGTGTTATTTCATAGCTCTGAAGCATATGAAGCATATGCTTGACAGCCTTTTCAAGATCCCAAGTCTTCACTGTTTTGACATTAAACCCAGCCTAGGATTGTTTGAAAATAATTATTTTTCAACTACTGGTGGGAATTGTGTGAACAGCAGGAATGTTGCAACAAAGTCATGAACTCAGCAAGGATCTAGCCAATGTTAAATTTAGTGAAATTAAATAAAAGATATCCAATAATAAGGTTTGCTATTTAGGCTACAGACATTTAACAAGTTTAGCTCCCTAAAATATAAGCTTATTTGGAAGTGTTGTATTTCTTTTGAAGGTGGTATTGTGCAGGCAAATACCAAACCATGGTTATCATGGACAGACCATAATATACACAAAAAGCAAAAGAATTACTGGAAGACAAAGAAATTTATATTCCAATTACCAACAGTCCAATACACGAACTAAACAACCAGATCAAGACAACCCTTAGTGATCTTATCAAGAAAGGACAAATCACAAAAGAAGAAAAGTGGTGGATGAAAAACAGTGGACCTGTCACCACACATTTCTATGGACATCACAAAATACAGACGCCAGACATACTTTTCTCTCCTATTGTATCATTTACAAGTGATCCAAAAAACCTGGAAATATTATATCAACTCTCCACTACAGTGCCTCCCCCCCAAAAATCAAAGATGAAAGCATAGATGAAGGTGAGATCATGGTTTTGATGACACAGAACTCTTTACTTTTATGGACCCAGAATTAGTGAAAGAATCCATGACAACTAAATATTGAAATACTCAGGATCATGGACCTCAAACTTTGCCCATCACTTTTCAGTTTGGTGGATAAATATACCAACAAATCAGAAGAATACCCATGGGATCACCACTCTTAGGATTCATAACAAAAACCACAATGCAATGTCTGAATGTATAGCACTCCCATGCAAAGACCCCATCCAAAGTATGGAACTAGTATGTAGATGACACTTTTGCCATGATAAGAAAGGAATAACTGGAGAAGACACAAAACTTTCAGCAACATCTTCTAACAAATAAAATTCAGAAAGCAAGAAGAAAACAACACATTTCCTGGATATCCTCAGCAGCAGAGGCAATGATGGCCCATTAGAAACACAAGTGTATCATAAAACCACTCACACTAACCAAATACTCCATTACCAAAGTAACAACCCAATCTCTCACAAAATAAATCATGTAAGAACACGATTTAGACCAGCACAAACATATTGCAATAACGCTGACACATCAAAAACAGGAAATAGATCATCTACACAACATCTTCCAAAGATGATAGATAGATTAGATAGATAGATAGATAGATAGATAGATAGATAGATAGATAGATAGATAGAGCAAATCCCACTCCTTTCTAGCAACAATTATGCTATGTAGCTTGGTAATGTGTGTGAGAAAACAACCAAGCTCAGAAAGTATAAGACCCACACAGTTCAACCCTGAGATACAAATATTCTCTTCTATTGGTAAAATAACTGTGTTCATAGACAATATACTAAGCTATGTCAGATTCTATGAGCTGTTTTTATATAGTGCCATAGCACTATAAAATTTGTGTTTGGAAATTCATTCTTGGTCTAAACGAAGACTAATTTTGACCAAAAAAATTGGCAAAAATACCAATGATAATGGTCCTCTTCATGTTTTGTCCGACTTCTAATGAGGATTATTCCAATTAACTAATAAAAAGACTACTATTTAGAGACTGATCAGAAGCTCTTCTCTAGCATGTTAAAGTATATAGTAAGATAGCTGCACAAGTGAGACATGCTCAAGTTAATCTCCTGCAAACGAAAGCCTAGATAACTGTATCCATCTCTTAGCAATTTGGTATTTATCCTGTATATTTCAAATATTGGGGAAAATGCTGATTAAAATTGTTCAGAGTGACCTAACACTACTGCTACATTCAAATCTACTATATAGTCAAGTCTCAAACTTTCTCAGGTCATATTTTGGCCAGAAGTGGATTAAAAAAACATAGGGAGAATGATTAAAATGCATATACTATTAAAACAAACATTGAAAATTGCAAAATAGAGGTAACCTTACCATGGCATTTGCTGCTTTTATAGTTGATTAAATATAATTTTTGGGTAGTGAAATTACAGGGTTACAAAAAGTCCTATGATTTTATTTTAAAGATTTTGGTTGTTTCCTGGAGACAGTCTCATAAGATTTCAGCTTTCCTTTAAAAATGGCCCCAACCTTAAATACACCCTTGAGTAAATCTCATGATGTTTATGAACCCACATTTTCCAATCTTCAGTTACAACTAGAGAGAACCTCTTAAGTCTCAGCAGCTATAAAGCAAATATCTATAATTAATAGTAACAAATATGTTGATAAACCAGTCCGTGCTGGGAGGGGGGAGGGTGGTGCTACTTGTTTTTTCTTGGACACTTGAAGTCAGCAATCCTACACTCAATACTAATAAGAATTCTATATAAGCAAACAAGCTTATATTCTTAACTAATCTTGTTGGCTATTTTCAATTACTATTTATAATTTCTGATAAATTATTCAAATTTGTATTAACTATTTTTGAAAAATATTATCCTCTAGACCCGTGATGGTGAACCTATGGCACGGATGCCCAAAGTACTCCCTTTTTGGCACTCGGTGCGTGCGCTCCCTTTTCAGCACTTGGTTCCAAAAAGGTTGCCATCACTGCTCTAGACAAACAGACCCCCCCCCCCCCAAAATTTTTTTTTGGGACAGTCAGTTTTCCATTTTACTTGATGAAAAGCAGAGATCAAGCACATACTTACTCACCCTTGCACTAAGCATTGCTTAAACACATGTTTTTCTTTAGCACTCTGACAGTTACATTAAATTATTAGCCATCCAAGTAGCAGCAACTCTGGGTTGAAATTGGCATGCCAAAACCATGTTCAGTGCAAAATTATAAAAACAAAGGGTGTGATCTTATCTTTTTTTATGGCCAAACTATGAAATAATTTAGCAGCAACTGTGATGCAACAACCTAATCTACTCATTTATTGGCTAATATAATGGTTTACATTAATTCTGTAAGAGAGAGAAACAGCCACAGTCTTTTAAACTTAAGGAAGAGGCAGACTTATGATGAAGGAGCTGTTTGATGAACATGCTCCAGTTTAAAAAGTCACACATAGCAGGATCAAAGAAATTTTGCACTTAAAAATTTATGCAGTTGTTCCCAATTCAAGATCAATGGTCTGATTCCATATAAGACAAATTCATCGATTCAACAGAAATGTTGTTTATTTGATGGTCCAGTTTATTTCTGACACTAGTTGTAATCTAATTTCCATGTTAAGAACATAAGCAATCCATTAAATAGTGAGCTGCATTCACTAAAATAGGAAGGGCTAAAAGAAAAAAGCTAAGTTTGATTTAAATAAATTGTATATAAATAGAGTTAACATGATATTGCAGAAGAAAATCCTGAGTGACTGTCTCTTGCTGTTCTGACTGGATTAATAATATGTATGATACTAGAGAAGTTATCACTTGCACATTCTTCAAGCATACTTATTTATAATTTATGCACTTGAAATGTATTACTGTATGCAGGAAACTTTAAAATCAGGACAAGAAGGAAGCAACTCTTTTGATTTGTAGATGTACTATCTGTTTGTCTAATGGTATGTTTGTGTTACTCCTAATTTTGCCTTTTGGAATGTTTACCTTCCCATTTTGGTCAAAGACTACACCCCTGTAGCCACATAATTATGGATCGCAGTTCACTGCTCATGAAGCATTTACCTTGTAAATATTACACTTGGAAGATTTTGATCAATTTATTAATTTTCCTTTGATAACTACAGCTACTACAATTGGGGATTGTGGGTTGTGCATAAGTGGATGTTCAATATTTATCAAACCATAAAATCCAGGATACATAGGAGGGAAACCCACAGAAAATAAAATTTCACAGAACCAATATATTCTAGTTGGTCCACGAGTACCATCTTTCTTTTTCTCTGACTGTCCTTTGAGATAAAGGCAGAAATAGTTGGGGAGGTGATCTGCACTACAATTCTTTGCTAATGCATGGCTCATTCTGCTCACTATTATTTCTACACCATGAGCCTTAGAGGGTGAGATTCGCAAACAGGTGATCCTGTTTTTTAGTTTGTGGTGTAGAATTTAACATCTTATTAACTTCCTGTTAAAAGTAGTTTTTCCTCTTTAAAATAACAGCGGTCTTCATAACAACTAGGGCAGCGGTTCTCAACTTGTGGGTCAGGACCCCTTTGGGGGTCGAACAACCCTTTCACAGAGGTCACCTAAGACCATCGGAAAACCCATATTTTTTTAAAAAATATGGAAAACATAAAATAATTTTATGGTTGGGGGTCACCACAACATGAGGAATTGTATTAAAGGGTTGCGGCATTAGGAAGGTTGAGCCCCACTGAATTAGGGGAACAAAATCTAACTCTCCTTTTTCAGACACCTGATCCGGATTTGCCCTGGATGTTATGATAGATATGTTTGTGTCTAGAGGTGTGGTCATGCCTCGTTCCTCCATTACTGCCTGGCATTTATCGCTGTCATTTATGTCGTGGACTTGCCAGATCTCTTCCCTTCTTCCTGCTTCCTCCAGATTCCCATTTTTACAACCATACTTGAGCACAATGTGATGAATATCTGATACAATTTTATCTTCATGTTACATTTGTTAGCTAAGCCCTGTATTAGTGGTTAGATTACAGATAGTCCTTGACCTATGACCACAATTAAGCCCACCATTTCTGTTGCTAAGCAGGACAGTTTTTAAGTGAGTTTCCCTGCCCCCATTTTATGACCTTCCTTCCACAGTTGTTAACTGAATCACTCCCGTTGTTAGTAACATGGTTGTTATGTAAATTTGGCTTCTCCATTAACTTTGCTTGTCAGAAAATTGCAAAAGGTGATCCCTGGACCCCCGGACATTGCAACCACCATAAATACATACCAATTGCTAAGCATCCAAATTTTGATCATGTGTACAATGATTGTAAGTATGAAAAATGCTCGCAAGTCACTTTCAGTGATGTTTTTATCTTTGAACAGTCATTAAATGAATGGTTGTAAGTTTGAGGATTACTTGTATATAGCTTGATAAAACTTATCAGGAGGGCATCAGTATCTGAGCTGCAAAAATCCAGGCAAGCAACAGATGGTACAACATGCTTAATTTTGCTTCTGCCGTGTGGTTGTTGGTTTTATGAAGTCCAAATATGGTTTTCCTACCAATCACCCCTCCCAGCCGACTCCTATTTTTCTTCAGTCCCCACCACCACTCATTTACCCACCAGCCACGCATAGTGTCTCACAGCAACATACCTCAGGGAAAGGGAAATGTCAAATGCATAAGGATTTGTTAAATATAGCAGCTGTTCTTATAGCAAAGTAATGACTTTCACTTTCCCAGGGTCTTTTGGCCCCACATATAGCCCCCCTCAAGCCCCTAAAAATAACAGATGAAGAGGGAAAGGTAACAGAGGGCAGATTTATGTGGAGCTAGAATTATGCAGAGGTCAAGCTGAAATGTGGAAAAGAAGAATTGAGGTCAGGGTACATGAAAGAGCTTTGATTTCTGCACCTTTTCCACTAGCAAGGACTACAGTGTCGCCAAAGTTATATGTGTTAGGGTCTGCTTTTTAAAAAAAGGTCAACGTGGAAAGTGGGGGGTATATTGGCATACCTGCTAATGTGGGTAATACAATTCAGCATTAAGCTGAAACAGAGCCAGCAGTGAATCAACAATAGCAATTTTATAGAAACGAAGATAATTTCAGACACTCAAATGAGTGAATGACATTTTTGCCCAATAAAAGGAGGACTGAATGCCACTCCTTTTTCCCCAGTATCAGGAAAATGGCCTATATCTATTGGTATAGCTCTGATTATTTCATACCATTTTTAAGAAACTGTAGTTTTCATATAATATTGTTTTTCAAAATGTTATAAATTATTTTTAAACAGGCACAATCTGTGTCACTAAGCCTTCTTAGATTTACTGAGAACTAGGTTGGCGCTTGAGGCTGTTCCACTAGATCTATTATTTAGTACTGAAAACATTTTAAGGTTAAGAAAGTTGTCTATGAAGCATATCTCTTGCTTTTGATACTACACTTACTGCTTGCAAGAAGTTTGATCACTAATTCAAGACTTGCATCTTTCAATTAGCTTTTACTAACTTGCCATCTGCAAAATATTCTGGATACTTTCTATTAGTAATATAGTTGTGGAACAATGGAGAGGATTGCTATAAATACTAAAAACTTACATATACTTTATACATACACTTAATTTCTTGAAATAGTACAAGATGCATATAAATGTGTAACCTTTGCACATCACTATTTCTTATAAGAAAACTGCTCCAGAGAACTAAAATCAGGAGCTATAATCATTTATCAAGATTCTCCTGATTTCTATTCAGCTTAAGAGCATTAACTTCAGATAAGGGTGGACTCAGAATATCCATCCTTTTCAGAATCAGTATTGCTTGAATCGCATGGAATGGGGAAGGCAATTTATTTATACTTATGGATTTACTAGCAGGGATTATATTATTTAGCTTGGGTAATGAAAGGTCTACAAGAAAACAAACTCAGAAAATACCAAGGACTCCTCATTATGCAACCAGGTATTCTGAGTTTGGGAATAGATTCTAATATACTGTATGAAATCTAATTAGCACTGGGGCATTTTTTGTTTGAAATTCTGGATATATACTTAGTAAATGTATTTTACACTTGTTATTTATGTTGTAGAATACCTGAGCAATAGTGTTGTGATCTCAGACTTTTGCCTCTGAAAGCCTTTTGTGTCAGCCCATTGTATCATCACATCCTGGCCTCATTTCCTTCTTTGGACTAGCAACTAGGAGTGCTACTGCCACCATTACCTTTCCATAGGCAGTCACCTAAAGTCTTCTTCCTGCCGTCAATATGCATTGGAGTTAAGTTTCTCATATATTGTCCTTCCATTCTGATGATTAAAAAAATAATAAGTGAGAACAAAAATGACCCAATCTTCTGGCCACATGTTTTAGAGGTTTGTGGTTAAAGGATTTTAGCCATTCCTTTGGAATCAGATCAATCTCACAAGAAATAAACAAAATCATGTGTCATTACAAAACAGAAGATATTAAATTAACATCTTCTAAATTTTAAATTTTAAAATGCATTCATTCAGAGCTATAGAAAAGGAATTACAAAGTTCTTTTGATCAGGATCAGCAAGTTAACTGAATATCCACAAGAAAATTGCCAAAGAAATGCTCCAGACAGATCACAAGATGGCACTTGTCTCAAACAAATAACAATTTATTAGACAGAATTTCAAAAGAGATCAGAATAGGAGAATAATAAAATAATGCTGTAGTTCAACTGATTAGAGCTTATAACATATAATGTATAAATACTAATAATAATCTCATGCTCAAATTGAAAAATAGTTGAAGGCTGAAATTACAGAGTTTGTTAGCATGAATGGAAAAATAACAACCAAATACACTTGATTCAGCACCGCACAGAATAAAATATGAACTTAAATTTAACAATTTAATTCAAATCCTGGCTAGATCATCTATAAAAATAGAGAAATAGCTATTTTTTCTTTAAAGCAAAAAGAAACCCAAACAAACTGATGCAAGATTTAAAGCTTTCCAACATCTTTTTTTTCATATTGTCATACAGAGGAAGAAATGGTGGATATCTGCTTTTGTATCTGTCATAAAGGACATCTCTCCTTTGGAAATGCATTGAGACATTTGGGCATATGACACATAGTCTGAGACTATGGATTGTCAAGGAGAGCACATTCATAACATTGTGCAATTTATATTTTTGACACACAGATCAATAACATAGTTAAAGATCTTTTCCCTTAAAATAGGTTTCCAGATTTAAAATATTACAAAAAATGGCTGTTTAACTTTCTTCAGTTTGCAAAAGATGGACAGAATTTTATGCTTCCTTAAGTTACAGCAGCAACAGCAGCTAGTCAACATCAGCTACACAAAGTCATGTTTATAGCAAAGAAGCATGCTTATTTTGATCCAAAAGTGTAAGGCAATGGTTTCTGAGAAAATGTTCTGCTTTCTGAGAAGCTGGAGTGTTTATGTAGGTCTACCCTATCTCACTGGCCCTCTCCTTTCCTGAAAGGTGCTGATTGCACAGGAAGAAATAACTATCATTGCCATCCACTACTCAAGAGTTTTGGCTGGTCTGTAGCATGAGTTGCCACTATTTTAAGGCACCAACTTCTTGTGTTCTTGGTGACACATAGGAAAGAGGATTAAGAATAAGAACAGCAACTATTCTCAGAACACAAACAAATGTGCATTGCCAATATGTTTTTTTTAATAGAAAATACCAACAGGCATTCTGGTGGCTACAACATAATATCTCTAAAGGAAACCAGACTACAGATTAGAAATGGACCATGTATCCTAAGAGAAAAAATCCATATGGAGAAAGTTGCTGTAAGAGAGTGTTATAATTGAGGTTTTTAACTGAAGGTCGAATGAGGAAATCCCACAAGATTCTTCACATTGTTGAAAACTGGTATTGGATAAATGTTTAGTCATAAACACATATTCTGACTCTCATTGTTTTATCTGCTTCCATTTTATAGAATAGATGACAAAACCCATGAAAGAGATGGTTGGTAAATTTATTGCCATGTTTTAAAAAAAAGTATAATCAAAGTTGAGGCACGCATACATACATACATACGTACATACATACATACATACATAAAACTACCTCTGACTATTTTTTTATACCTCTTACTGTTTTGACTTACTTACAATGTAAGTAAATGACTGTTCATTAAAACAAAATGCAATGTCTATGTGAAGTTGCTGAATTTAGGGATTAGGACTTTTGGAGTTGGATCTCATCAATATGATGATGACATCTAGACTACATATTCATTTCAGATGATGCAGTGGTAATGCTAGATTAGTGCTTAATATTGATATTGCCCTGTGTGATGAACAAGAAGGGGTAATGCTATATAATAAAAAATATCCTGACAGTCATGCATTTTTTTTGCAGTATATTTATAGAACAAACGGCAATGTAGAAAAATCAAAACTGTTTCCTTTATAGATATTCTGGTATGTTCATATACTTGTTGTCCATCAACAACTCTAACCTCAAAAGCATTTTGATAAAGTCTACTGAGATGATTGCCTATTGGTAGAAGCTCCTGTGAAATAGGAAGATTACAGTATATCATCTTGTGAATCTTGGAGAGACACTCAAGTTATGGAGTATGGCTGTGCTGAAACTGCAGGGAATAGTTGCTCAATTGTTGCTGGGATCCAAACATCTTTTTTGCAGCAGCCCATCTGTTGTGAGAAATGTCACTTAATTTTCCCCAGCATTTAAACCACACTATGATGTTTCTGGGAAAGTTTTCCTGGAAGAATTGGGTGGTCAAAGTAGTATCTGCAAATACAGAAAAGTTTTCCAGGAGAAGGAGGGGGAACTATTTTAAGATAATGCACATTGAGGAAGTCAGACTACAGAGATCCACCCCTCTGTCATGAATTATTTCTTAGCTTACAATATCAGGGTATGCATAATAGCTCCTGAACCAAAATTAAGTAAATGTATCGATTAAAATATCTTTCTAAATAGTAAGAAAACATTTTTGATAGAGCAATTCAGACAAATACCTCTCTAATAAAATAGTGTAGTATCTTCTCCTTACAGTGGCAGGAAACCATGACAGGAAATGAGCTAGACTTACTAGAATTTGTCAAATTATAGAATAGATGCATATTCTTGCATTAAAATGTTGCATTAAAATGTTCAGCCCACTCAACTCAAATCAATACTTATCTAATAAATATAAACTTTCTAACAGCTGAAAGTCTCAATAGTTTATAATACACAAAAAGGATAAAAACAATTTGAGTTAAAACATGTCCAATAAAATCAAACTAAATACAAAATTAAACTTCAATTAACTTCTCCTGGTACAAAAACGATGCTAATGTGAGTGCCAATTGAACCTCTCTGGAGAGGGCCTTCAATAAATGTGGTGTCTCCACAGAAAAGGCTATAGAGAGCCATCTAACCCCCTTTGGAAGGGGCACCTGGAGGAGGCCTCATTTGAAGATCTTAAGGTCTGGATAGTAAAATACAGGAGAAAGTGCTCTTTTAGGTAAACATGTTGTATTTGAATAATTCTGGATTTAATGGACACACAGGATTTCCTCTTTCTATTCCCATTCTAAATTTGCCACATTTACTGTTTTATATACCTCAAAATGTAAAACATAATCCTACCATAGCTGAGGGCCTCCCTATTTATTCTAGTGTCAGACACTGTTAATCTGTTCAGAGTTTATACCTAGACATCTCAAATCCCAAAATGTTGCTGCTAGAGGAATAAATAGAACATTTTATTTATTGATGTGCCATTCTTTATTAAAGGTAACTCAAGGGTAACAGGATGATTCCCAATCCTTTAGTAAAATTCCAGTGCATTGTTAAATGTGAAGCTAAAAAGATGCTATTACATGATAAGTAAAAGAACCCAGAGGAAATAAAACCTGGTGCATATAATATAATAAAGCAAGCTTTGATTAGGAATGGGATTTCTCAGCTAAGGCACCAAAGCCAAAAGGCCTTAAGCAAGGATCCCTAACATAGTTATGTTGCATGCCGCCTCTGTTCTATCCCCTGCAGCACAGTTAAATAATCAACTGAGTTAGGACAAGTTACAGACAACTAATTTTAGAATGCTAGATAGGAATATTATTAGAATTGCATTTGGAAAGGTTCCATATTGTTACAAAATACCCAGAGAAAGGTTCTGGTCTATGCTTCTACATCGCACAGTGCGCATGTGCGAGCTGCGGAATGGTCGGTCGCTTCTTGCTCCGATGAGACAGGCAGAAGGAATGCTGAAAAACACCACCGGTTTCAGCTGCGAGTCTTCCAGAAAGGGGCCCTAATGGTAGAGTATGACCCAGGGGACTCGGGCAGGGGATCAGCTGGGGAGTCGCCATTCTCGGCTGGCTCCCAGCCTATGCGGTTGCTTCGCTGGTTTCTTCGACCGAGCAGCGAAGATGGCAGCTTCATGCTGGCGATGCCACTCCCGGCAGTGTTAATGATGCCGGCGCCTTGCAACTCTATTTCCTGGTCAGGAGACCCAACAGAGCCACTCTGGACTGGACTGAACAGGAGACTATCGTGCCAGGGAGGGGGCATCTGGCCCAGATGGCTCCAAAGGGGATCGATCGGCAGGCTTCGTTGTCGCTGTTACGGCCCCCCCAGGTGCCTCCCCAGCATCACCTCAACGGTTTGCGGCGACCCTGCCGGTCTTATTCCGGCTTCCTATTTTTACAAGACTGGAAGGAGCCTGTGGATTTGCACCAGTTTATTATCAGCATTGGGGAGTGGGGTGGCCGATTCACGCGACGCTGGATGGTGGCTTTGGACAGAAGGGGGCGGCGGATTTTACTTGGCGTCTTTTGCGACCATCCCCCCAACCCCCCTGGCTCTACTCGATCAGGGTCTCTTTGCAGTGCAGCCCGGTCACTATGGGGAGAGGCAGGTACAACGGGAACTTCAGGGCTAGCCATTACCGGGGAAGGAGGGTTCGCTACGTCACAGAGATCCCTCCTTCCGGCCCTGCTAGTTCCACTCCAGGGCCAGATGGCGAGAACTGTCAGGGCCCTGGTCTCAGGCTGCTGTTGCTAAATGCCAGGTCTGTGGTTCACAAAGCTCCCCTCGTCCGGGACTTAATTTAGACGAGGGGGCAGACCTGGCATGTATTATTGATACCTGGCTGGGCCCGGAGGGAGGAGTCCCCCTCACTGAAATGTGCCCAGAAGGTTTTCAGGTGCTTCATCAGCTGTGACCCCAGGGAAGGGGTGGGGGAGTGGCTGTCATCGTCCGAAGGTCTTTAGTTCCTCGTAGGATCCCTGCTCCAGAGCTTGTCGGGTGTGAGTCCCTGTTGATGAAGTTGGATCTTGGAGGTCAAGTGGGTTTGTTGCTAACGTACCTACCTCCCAACAGCATTGCAACAGCCTTCCCCTCGCTCCTCGAGTCAGTAGCCAAGTTGGCGGTAGAGTTCCCCAGGCTTATGGTGCTGGGGGATTTCAACCTGCCTACACTCGGTGAACGCTCTGACGGGGCACAGGAGTTCATGGTTTCCATGACAGCCATGGACTTGACCCAAGTAATTCGGGGTTCGACTCATTCAGCGGGTCACACACTTGACCTCGTATTCCTCTCGGAGCAGTGGAGATGTGATCTAGAGTTGAAGGGCATTAAGACCTTGCCCTTGTCATGGTCTGATCACTTCCTACTGAGGCTTGACTTTCGGAAACCAATCCCCCACTGTAGAGAGGTGGAACCAATTAGGTGGTTCCGCCCCAGGTGCCTGATGGACCCTATGGGATTTCAGACGGCGCTTGGAGAAATACCTGACACTCTCGTCCATAATCCGGTGGAGTCCTTAGTCGCTGCCTGGAATACAGCGGCGGCGGGGGCTCTAAACCGGATTGCGCCTTTGCGACCTCTCCGAGGCAGCGGATCCAGGAGGGCCCCTTGGTTCACCGAGGAACTCCGGGAGATGAAGCACCAAAAGAGACGCCTAGAGCACCACTGGAGGGCCAGTAAATCTGAGTCAGACCGAGCACTGATGAGACTCTTTATCAGAGCCTATCTCGTGGCAATACGGGCGGCGAAATGTGCACATTTTGCCGCCCTTATTGCATCCGCTGAATCGCGCCCAGCCGCCTTGTTTAGAATAACCCGCTCCCTCTTGAAAGGGAGGGATGCGGATGACCCTTTACAAGGTAGAGCTGAGGTAGAGCTGTTCAATATTTAACGGATAAAGTCGCTTGGATTCGGACAGAGCTGGATTCCAATTGCACGGTACCAGCCTAGGTACCGGGGGAAGGTCTTGAGCGTATTTCATGGATCGAGTTTCAACTTGTCTCTCCTGAGGAAGTGGACAAGGCCATGGGAGCGGTGAGTGCCTCCACTTGTATACTGGACCCGTGCCCCTCCTGGCTGGTCTCGACCAGCAGGGAGGTGACACGCGGCTGGATCCAGATGATAGTTAACACCTCTCTTCGGGAGGGAATTTTCCCGCTCCTCCTAAAGGATGCGGTGGTGAGACCCCTCCTGAAGAAACCTTCTCTGGACCCAGCCATTTTGAGCAACTATCGTCCAGTCTCCAACCTCCCCTTTGTAGGGAAGGTTGTTGAGAAAGTGGTGGCCTCTTAATTCCGACGGTCCTTGGATGAAACCGATTATCTGGATTCCTTTCAGTCGGATTTCAGGCCTGGTTACAGCATGGAAACTGCTTTGGTCACGCTGATTGATGATCTCTGGCAAGCCAGGGATAGGGGCCACCCCTCTATCCTTGTGCTCCTTGACCTCTCAGTGGCCTTCGATACCATCGACCATGGTATCCTTCTGCGACGGTTGCGGGAGGTGGGAGTGGGAGGCACCATCCTTCGGTGGTTCTCCACCTACCTCTTGGACAGGTCGCAGTCAGTGTTGGTCGGAGGGCAGAGGTCGACCCCAAGGCCCCTCAATTATGGGGTGCCGCAGGGTTCGGTCCTGTCCCCCCTCCTATTTAACATCTACATGAAGCCGCTGGGTGAGATCATACGCCGGCATGGGATTAAATACCATCAGTATGCGGACGTTATGCAGTTGTATCTGTCCACCCTGTGCCAACTCAGTGAAGCGGTAGAAGTGATGTGCCAGTGCCTGGAGGCTGTCAGGGTCTGGATGGGTATGAACAAGCTTGCACTCAATCCTGACAAGACCGAGTGGCTATTGATGTTCCCTCCCAAAGATTGGCCAAGTACTCCATCTCTCAGGCTGGGGGGGGTGAAATTATACTCCCCTCAGAGAGGGTTCACAATTTGGGAGTCCTCCTGGATCCGCAGCTGACTTTAGAACACCATTTGTCGGCTGTGACCAGGGGGATCTTTTCCCAGGTTCGCCTGGTGCACCAATTGTGACTCTACCTGGATCGGGAGGCCCTTCAGATAGTCACTCACGCCCTCGTGACCTCAAGACTGGATTACTGTAACACGCTCTACATGGGGCTGCCCTTGAAGAGTGTCCAAAGACTCCAGTTAGTCCAGAACGCAGGTGCGCGAGCGATTGTGGGTGCACCCAGGTACACCCACGTTACACCTATCCTCCGCGAGCTGCACTGGCTACCTATTGGTCTCCGGACTCGCTTCAAGGTGCTAGTCGTTACTTATAAAGCCCTACAAGGCATTTGACCTGGGTACCTGAGAGACTGCCTCCTGCCAATTACCTCCCATAGACCGATCAGATCGCACAGACTAGGCCTTCTCCGGATTCCATCTGCCAGCCAATGTCGACTGGCGACCCCCCGGGGGAGAGCCTTCTCTGTTGCAGCTCCAGCCCTCTGGAACGAGCTCCCCGTGGAGATCCGGACCCTTACTACTCTCCCGGCCTTCCGCAAAGCCACTAAGTCTTGGCTGCTCCGGCAGGCCGGGGGGCTGTCGAAGTATCCAGCCCCACGGTAACTATGAATGTTGTGTATTTTAAATTGTTGTTTTGTCTATTTATCCCCTTCCCCTGTTTATTGTTAGCCGCCCGGAGTCCTTCGGGAGTGGGTGGCATACAAGACCAATAAACTAAACTAAACTAAACTAAACTAAACTAAACTAAACTAAACTAAGCTAAACTAAACTAAACTAAACTAAACTAAACTAAACTATAAAATATGTCTAATCCTTAGGTTTATTTGACTTTGATTCTCAAACATTTATATATTGGCCTCCAGTCAGGGGTAGGTTCCTGCCAGTTCTAACCTCTTCTATAGAAGAGGTTCCACAAATCTACAGTGCCATTTAGAACCGGTTCCAGCTCCTTCCCCCCGCCCGTCCGCACATCATCAAGATGAAGAGCGAGAGGTGGAATTCTGGGAGTTGAAGTCCACAAGTCTTAAAGCTGCCAAGTTTGAACACCCCTGGGGTTTTTTTTCTAAAAGGTTAGGGGTGCAAGGGTATTGTAATTTGACAGCTTTAAGACTTGAGTGCTTCAAATGCCAGAGTTTCTGAGCCAACATTTTGGTTGCTAAGCAAAAGCATTGTTAAGTGAGTTTCACCACATTTTACAAGTTAGCCATGGCCACCCAGTCACATGACTGCCAAGCCATTCCCACTCAGTCACATGGCTGGTAAGCCACTCCCACAAAGCAGGCCACACCTACAGAAGAGGTTCTAAAAATTTTTGAAACCCACCACTAATTTAGCCCCAAACATAAATGTGAAAGTTCCATATCTGAGGTAGGATCACCCTTTCTTTCTTTTTTCTACAAGGTAAACTATCAAGTAGTGAATAAGAGGATATTCTAACCAGTGGCAGGATTCAAATACAAGTCTCTGCATATATTAATGTTAGTATTAAAACAATTTGCAATTGAGATGATCCAGTAAAGTTGAAGGCAATTGATTTGTATAAGTTTACATTATATAAATAATCTCTCCCACTCTTCTAGGGATATTCTTATTCTGTTTCTAAAAACTTTTGTTTTTCTGCTGCTATTTCTGTCTCCATCCTACTTTGTTTTTCCACATCTCTCGGATCTTACAACACCCATTCTTCCTGCTATTGATTCTTCCTGCTATTGATTCTTCCTGCCTTACTACTGATTCTAAAGAACTAAAGTGAGCTGGGAGTTTAAAGCTGCATCTTGAGTTAATCAGCACATGATTTTCAACTTGCTGAGGTCAAGATTCTAATTTCATGTGGATTATAGTGGCAAGAAAATCTATATAATCGATCTGTAGTCTGGTTTGTCTTATAGGTTCCTGCAGCACATCCTTATGCTATCTGATTAAACAGCTGGTCCTATTTAACTCAGCAGCAGGACATCAGTTCTGATAACTGTGAAACACAACCCCTCAAAGCTATTGATAAGCCTCTTTGTTATATTGTGCTGAATAAGGAACATGTCACTTTTAAATACTGTATTTTCCCAGAAGTATGGCTTTGTAGAATTCCTTGTCTCAATTTTATATACCATGCTGTGTGTTGATTTGTTTGCAGTTTCTACTAAAACTATGTACCCCAATCTTCCATCTTGAAAAATACAATATAATTTTAAAAAGCTTAGTTTAAATAGCAAAATGAAGAGGAAAACAGTAAGATAAAATAGGCTATTAAACAATTAGGCTATAATAAATATAAATATAATTTATAAATATAAAATAGGCTATTGAAAAAGGCAGAAGAATGACTACATCATAAATCAGACAGGATGGAAAGAGGAAGGCTTTCACTATTTTGCAAAAAGCCAACATTTGGGGAAGAACACATCTTAGAATAAAACTTTCCCTATCAAATGTAGTATGTGCGCAAGTCTGAAGAAACATTTTAGATTTTTTTTCAGTGTAACAGATCATCACAGGTGAACTGCGCATGTTGTATCAGATTGCTGGTAAGTGCTGGCATTTTTTTTTAATACAGCTGGGAGAGTTAAATAGGAAATTTGTTTTTTATAAAGAAATTAGAAATTGAGTACTAATCCTTCAACAAGGTAAGGGCGCTTGAGAAAAATGGAATTGGATCTGATGTCATCATTCAGTATATCTCACAATTTAATAGTGTATCACTGTATTGATGAACCACTACAGATCAACGGAGACTTATATGGAAATTGGTATATACTGGTAAATCTATAATGATATTAATAGGTAAGAAAGTAACACCATAACATACTTATATGTATAAGACTATGCTGTGTAAGACTATGTATTAGCTTTTTGCAGAGACGTATTGCTTTGTGGACCATTCTGACACAGGAGTCTATTATCTGACATCATATATTTTGGATTTACCACCTGAATGAAAATTATAGCTTGCAGCCTGTTGAAGAGTTATGGAGACATCATATATTTGTTCTCTTTTATATCATTAGGGTTTACACATTTAGGTCTACTTACATATTGCACAAGTTTATCTATCCTTAAGTTATTTTCAGAATTCTTTGTGCAATAAAAAGCAATATTAAACTATGAAATAATACTAGGAGAAAACAATGTAATCTCCCCACTAAACTTTGCAGTCTAAAAAGCAAGACATGGACAGGATCAGCCCACAATATTTCACTACCTGAAACAGTAAATGATAATTTCCTTTCACCCAAGAAATGTAGTCAATTATGTTGTTTTTGTATGCAGGAAAGAGAATTACATAAACTTTTTCTTAGGAATAAAAGTATCATAGAACCCAACAATAATTAAAAAGGAGGTTTATTCTGCCATTTATCTCCTTCATACTATACCTAGTATAGCACTTTGATTGGATTACCTTTCTATATCAATCTGTCCCAGCCTGATATCCTCCAGAAATGAATAAATAGGAAATTGGAATCTCAAGACATCTGGTGATTCAGTCATATGATTGTACATGATACATGGCTAACTTCACTTCTAATTATCCTTTTTTTAAAAAACATAGATGCTATCATATAGTGGTAGTTATAGCAATTAAGCCAAATGTATCAGATTTATTACAGCATCAAATGCAAATTCCAGCTGATTCTACAATAACCATTTCTACCTTATTCAATAAAATATTAATTTATTAAATATTAAAATGAAAATCGCTCAGATTCGGACAGGCTTAGCCTCTGACTGGGTAGATTCAGGCAAGTTGACGGGGATGAATCTTGTGGAGACTATCTGGGATGAGTTTGACCCTGTGACCCCCAAGGGCATGGACAGGATTATGGGGAGACTCAGTGCTGCCACTTGTGTGCTGGACCCGTGTCTCTCTTGGTTAGTTTCGGCTTCCCGGGAGGTGACACAAGGCTGGCTCCAGGCGATTACCAATGCTTCATTGAGAGAGGGGTTCTTTCCCACCGCCTTGAAGGAGGCGGTGGTGAGGCCCCTCCTTAAGAAGCCTTCCCTGGACCCAGTTTCTTTAGCCAACTATCGCCCGGTCTCCAACCTCCAAAGGTTGTCGAGGGTGTGGTAGCATGTCAGCTTCCCCAGAACCTGGATGAAGCTGCCTACCTGGATCCGTTTCAGTCAGGATTCTGGCCTGAGTACAGCATGGAGACGGCATTGGTTGTGTTGGTTGATGATCTTTGGCTGGCCCGGGACAGGGGTTGCTCCTCTGTCCTGGTCCTATTAGATCTCTCGGCAGCTTTCCATACCATCGACCATGGTATCCTACTGCGATGACTCGGGGGGTTGGGAGTGGGGGGCACCGTTTTGCAGTGGTTCTCCTACCTGTTGGATCGGTCGCAGTTCATGTTGACTGGAGGACAGGGATCGACCCCAAGGCGTGTCACTTGTGGGGTGCCCCAGGGCTCGGTTCTCTTACCCCTCCTATTCAACATATATATGAAACCACTGGGCGAGATCATCCATGGTTTTGGGGTATGGTATCATCAATATGCTGATGATACCCAACTTTTCATCTCTACCCCAAACCACTCAAATGATGCCCTCGACGTGATGTCCTGATGCCTGGAGGCTGTGCAGATCTGGATGGGGAGGAACAGGCTCAAGCTCAATCCTTCCAAGACTGAGTGGCTGTAGTTTCCGTCATCCTGATTTGTGCATCTTGTTCCATCTTTGATGATAGGGGGAGAAACTTTACCCCCCTCAAAGAGGGCCTGCAATCTGGGAGTCCTCCTGAATACGCGGCTTAGTTTAGAAGAACACCTGACGGCTGTGACCAGGGGGGCCTTTTACCAGGTTCGCCTGATATGGTCAGTCACATCCCTTTCTGGATCGGGATGCTGTGTGCACAGTCACTCATGCCCTCGTCCTTTCTCGCCTGGACTACTGAAACACTCTCTACTTGGGGCTGCCCTTGAAGAGCACCCGGAGGCTTCAGCTGGTCCAGAATGTGGTCATGTGGGTTATCATGGGGTACCTAGGTGCTCCCATGTTACACCCCTTTTAGGCGGCCTGTACTGGTTGCTGATTGTCTTCCGGGTGCGATTCAAGGTACTAATTATGACCTTTAAATGGCTTAGGCCCAGGGTATCTGCGAGACCACCTACTGCCACCAGTAGCCTCCCACCGTCCAGTGCGATCTCACAGAGTTGGCCTCCTCAGGATGCTGTCAGCCCGTGTCGGCTAGCGACCCCCAGGGGGAGAGCCATCTCTGTGGGAGCGCCTTCCCTCTGGAATGAGTTGCCCCCGGAGCTTCGCATAATCCCCAACCTCTGGTCCTTCTGACGTACCCTAAAAAGTGGGCTTTTCCAGCAAACTGGCCTGGCCTGAATAGAATAAAATATAGGATTAATTTGGTTGTTAATTTTAATTTAATTTTTAAATTTTTATTGTAAATATCAATTGGGGTTTTTTTGGATAATTTATTTAATGTCCCTTTTAATTTTTGTAATATGTGTTTTCTTTTATGTTGTACGCCGCCCTGAGCCCTTGGGAGAAGGACGACATATAAATCCAATAAACCTCAAACTTCAACATCAAAATTAGATGTTTTAATACAGTACAAGTCTTATGGAGAAAATATATACTGCCTTTCTTATACCCTGGGTAATCATAGATAAAACTATTTCCATATCTAAATGGTACCTCTAGAAACTCTAATTTGCACTTTCCACATTTAATAAGAGCTAGCATATTTGATAGATCTGATTTGAAGTCAGATTTTAAAAATTGGTCATAAGACAAAGTAAATTCAGAGTTTCCACTTGAGTCAACACATTACCAGATTCAAAGTAATTATATTTTGTACACATTATGTGAAGACTTAATTCTTTTGAGGCTGAGAAAAAAAGAGAAAGTACTCTTGAGTTAAGACTATTTGTTTAATGTTGGTTTGAAGTTGCAGTAGTACTGAAAAAAACTTACAACCTATACTCAAAGTTATGACTGTGATACCATCAGTCATGTGATTGACAATTCAGGCACTCAGGAATTGGCTCATGTTCATAATCCTTGCAGAGTCCTGCAGTCATGTGGTTAAAATTGTAGCCTTCCAAGCTGGGGGGACAAACAAAGACAATCAGGAAGTGAGCAGGGAAAGTTGCAAATTGAGATCATGTGACATCTCAGTTAAGAACTATGCCTATTCACAACAAATTTTCTAACCCAATGGTGATTGTAAGTTAAGGATTACCTGTACAATCAGCAGCAAGGTGGACAGACACAATTATAGTGATGATGGATGAACCATTGGAAGACCCAAAGGACCAGTTTGAGGACAAATCCTCCTGGAGAAAATCTATTTATGCAGTTGACACCAATTTCATGTCAGATCATTATCATTGCCACCAGAACTGGAGTGTAACAATCCAGAGGACCAGTAGATGGCAGCAAAGAGGCACAGAAAACTCTGTTCCTCTAAAAGTGTTGTAGTCTAAATTTAGTAGTCCTACTTTAACATCTGAAATCATGGTTAGCAAGCTATAATGCATGTGTGTGTATATTACACAGCACAAAGACACAACTGGATTTTTAAAAGCATGGTAAATCATACTTTATTGCTTGTTATAGATGTTATATGATACACAATCAGGGCATTGTCTATACTCAAAACCTATGTTTGTGTATTTCTAATTATTTCGCCAGATTCTGCCCTGTCCCATTCAAACAAAGGGAGATTCTACAGAGTTCTCAACGTAAGAACACAACTGAGCCCAAAATTTGTTGCTAAGCAAGATGGTTGTTAAGCAAATTGTCCCTATTTTATGACCTTTCTTACCACAATTGTTAAGTGAATCATTGCAATTAAATTAGTAACAAGTGAATCTGGCTTTCCCATTGACTTTGCTTGCCAGAAAGTTTCAAAAGGTGATCACATGACCATAGGACACTATGCAATTATCATAAATACGAGTCAGTGGCCAACTTGCCAAGTGTCTAAATTTTGATGAGATGATTATGGAGTTGCTGCCATGGTCTTAAGTGTGAAAAATGATCATGTCACTTTTTTTCAGTGGCGTAACTTTGAACTGTCTCTAAACAAACTGTATAAATATACTCCCCCACCACCACCTTAGAGTCGAAAAGTTCCCTTCAAAAATTTTATCCGCAACCTGGGGACAAAATTGTAACCTTGCCTCAAGTGAGCAATTACCAGGTAGAAAAACTAAATCAAAACAGTGTAAGTCATCACCCCTAAAACTAAGAACACAAGAAGCAAAAAATAGGGGAGAGGAGGGAAACCTATCTGTTTGCCATTTCTGCTTGCCAATAACAGGAAGGCAGGAGCAGCAGCCTGTCGACTGAAAGAAGAGTAACAGAATGAATACCAAAAGATGTAGGCTGTGATATCTGCTGAAATGTAATTTCGCCGGATTTTTCTGACATTTCCGCATTTTCTTAACGCTCCTCTTAGCAGCCCAGTCCGAGCTATGCTAGGCGAGGGGCGTCTTGGGCATTCTGCTCATGCTTCAGAGACCCTCTCAAGCCTTCACTAAGCCCAGCGCGTGAAAAGACCCGAGAATTTTACTTCCTATTTAAACTTCCCCAGAGCGCGTTTGATTTATGATTTATTTTGACAACGGAGACCTGCTCTTCACCAGACAGCCAGGGAATAGAAATCCGGGGGAATGATAGGAAAAAATCCTCAGTGGCTCATTCGAGACGAGGTTGGTACAACGCTGTAAAAACCCTCGGTGATTTAGAGAGGGGTTTCCCTTCCCCACCTCGTTTCTTTCTTTCCCCCATCCCCCTCCGCCAACAGTGGGAGAGAGAAAGCCCTTTGATCTGCAGTTGCTTTGCTCCTGCGAGTGCGTCTCTTTGCCTTCAGACCAAGCACCGAAAAGTTTTTTTTTTAAAGTGCTACAGGTCACGGTATCTGCAAGCTGCTTTCTCTCGCTTCTCTCTCTCTCTCTCCCCCCTCTCTTTCTCCCCCCTTCCTTCTTAATACTCTTTCCGAACACAATCCCCTTTCTCATGCCCCTCCCCTTTCCTCCTCGCCCGGCAAAGGGGCTGTTGGGTCTGGAACTCGCTCGGAGTTTTGCATTGATCCATTGATTGCACATGGTCTCTTGCCTGACCTCCTTGCTCCCAGGGAAGCGGTCTCCATGGCTACTGGCCCTACTCCCCCAGTGGCAGACTGTAAATTCCTGCAGGCAGAGCTGAACAGAGCCCGGACGGGTGGGAGGGAGTGAAGAAGGGAGCAGGCGAAGCAAAGGCAAATAGAAAAGAAAGAGAGAGAAGAAAAAAAAGGGCGTTGCTTGGATGGACCTTCACAGGTCTTCAGCATTGGACCACGGCCCTTAAAAAAGGAGAGAGAGAAAATCTGCCGCTCTAAACAAAAACTACAACTTTGAATAAAAGAGGCAGCTGAAAGGAAGGCGATCAGGTCCGCTCAAAAGATCCCGCGGGTTTTCCTCCCTCCCTTCCTGTGCTAGTAGCATCAGAGGAAACGGGACGAAACCTCGAGCAATTTGGCCATCCTTTCTCCAGTAGCCGCTTTCATACACCAACGGGGAAAAACCCGTTTCCTTTGTTTTGTGGGATTTTTTTTTTGTCTGTTGAAATCTGTGTTGCGCCTTCAAAGCATCAGAGAAAACTTCCCGGTTCTTGGCACCAACCTTCTGCCCAAACGTATCGGCTGGAATGGGGGCCCTGGAGATCCTTGGATTGTGCCTGATTCTCTCCTTTGGCAACACAGTGGCTAAAGCTAGTCAAGGTAAGGCGAATCTCAACCCTGCGCCCGACCCCCTTCCTATCTGGAGACGGACACTCGTATTTCTCTTATGTATGCGCCAGCGAGAGCGCACATAGGCGCGGAACTATTCCTCTACTTTTTAAATGTTGGATTTTGTCCCTGAGATTAGTAAACCTGGTGCCCGGCAAAAAATATGTATCTTTTAACTGTTGAATGCAAACCTTTCGGTTTCATCTTTCAAAGACTTGTTGTTTTTAAAGAAATCTATTCTTCGAATTGCTTTTAAACATAAAGAGGGAAAATGAATAGTTATTTTGTGTGTGTGTGTGTGTGTGTGTGTGTGTATGTGTATGTTTTCCTTCCCAGCTAGAAATCAGAGTATTGTTATTTGCAATCTCTGCTCGGATCCCTACTTTTTTTACAAAGTTGATAGTACTTTTAGAAACAATTACTTTTAAGATTAAGATGGGGCATAAAACTTGAGGGAATGTTTTTGTGAGGTAAGAGTTCACATGTAATGCAACTTCAGATGTTAGAGGCAAAGATTCTTGGCAAAAGTATGTATTTTAACTTAATTTATCTTGAAACAGCATGGCTGGTTTTTATTTAAAATCAGACATGCAAATCCAAACAATTTGTTTAGATACTTACACTTCCTAAAACAGTAACATGTCATATCTTAATGATACAAAGTGGACAGTGTAGGATACAAAATGTGTTAAAGGAAAATCTTTTAGCTTTATAGTTTGTACTGTTTTTTTATAAAGTGGTGAGAGTTTTAAGATTATTTGCTACTTCTTTAGCAGTAGCCTTTTAAACACTTTAGAATCTTTTTTTTACAATAGAAATGTGCAAAGGGTGTTTTGGTTTTATTTCTTTTTCTTTGCAAGCCCACTAAAAAGGACCTAGCTTCTTGTAAAGTTTTATGATTTTAGTTTAGAAAGAAATGCTTAGATTTTGATTCCAATTAGCTTCAGTGTGTACATTGCTTTCATATTCTTATCATAATATTTATTTATTAAAGCTCTTTGGTTTCAAATTCCATTAAAGCTGTGGCCAGATTTATGTAAAAACAGCATGCAAAATTCCATCCTGTAGAAACTTGATGGATACCTTTGGGAGAGGGGAAGGAACTTGGGGTGCATTTGGGCAACAGTCTTGCAGGTAAAAACATCTTCTTTGTTATATCAGTTTTCAGTAGAGGGCAAGAATGACATTACTGTGAAATTTTGCAGATCCATTTTAGCTGGAACACTGATTTTTTTTAAATACTTCACTCTCATTTTAAAAACATTCCCAACAGTCTCTTTTAATGAAAAATACTTCCTACTGTTTATTCCAGTTCATTATGCTTGGAACAGTCATTTATCATACAGTACATGCAAATTAATATTATTTAGAATAGTGATCATATTAACCTTTTGGGGAGGAAGTTTGGGACAATGATGGGGAGACTGAAGATGGTGATAGTTGAAAATCAAAAAGTTTAAACTTAAGTCCTCATTTCCTAGGTGGTGATGGATGTCATGTAAAGAGTGAGCAAATTATCCTGACATCTTGTAAGTTTGACAAACAGGATTAATCTTGAAATATACATTGATGAATAAAAAAAGTAAAATGCATATTTAAAATCTCGCCTCTATCATTATCTGAATAACCAAGGTCTTCTAAGAAACAGTGGAATAGATGTTTAAAAGCTATAACTAGAATAGGGGTATTCTACCATTTGAAATTACAATTTTTCCTTACTATATGCTTCTGGTATTCTCCATAAATGTTGGGACCACATTTCCTTAGTTACAGCAAGCATGTCCAAATGGCTCTATAATTTTGAGAAGTAGAGAAAGACTGGTTATGTAAGGATTTGATAGTCTGCATCCATGCAAAATAAGTTGCAGAATACTAACCAAGAATCTTTTAACAAGTGCAGGGGGGGAAATCCTTTCCCAAATTTGCCAAGGCAGCAATAAGTTATTCAAAAAAGCCTATATACTGACTAATTAATAAATCATGATAATAAAACATGTGTTATGACATCCCCCAAAATTCCAGCCTTTCATACATATGTTCCAATAATCTGAGTGGTGCTTCTGAGCAGCAGCTATATATGTAAAGCTGAAATCCATCTGATACTGAGGTGTTCCCTTCTTTTTGCTGTATTCTGTTCTTCCATTTCAACAAAATCTTTTTGTAAACCCATGCTTGTTACAGGAGATCTAACAAATAAGTAGTAGAATATGAAAATGGTAATAAATAAAAATGTAGCTTTCTACTTGGTCTAGATAACTACAATGAGTCTTGTTTTTTTGAAGAGTGAGCAGGTATCATTGATGCTACCTTATAACAGCAGGCTTGGTATTTTTCAACTACATCTACTGTATGCAATGTTTAAGGATCAGCAGCTGAAAACTGTGGGGCCAAATCTGATTTTGCACTTATTTTTCATGATGCCTATTCAGAACCAGAGCAACTTTACAGGAGGAGCAATGTGTACAACCATTTTGTCTAATTTAAAGGATTGTGATAGAGAAATTGTTTATATCCTATTTTCATATTTGTTTTACAGGAATATTACTGAGTGATTATGCATTTAAATTGCAACAATTGCCCAGTCTGTCATCCAATAGCATCAGAACTAAAATCATTATTATTGATGTTTTGAGCCTTAATAAATGTTACCTGCATTTATGTGGTTTTCTACTTAGATTATTAAACTACTCTTTGCTCCTATTCATACTTCCCCTCCCTTCTTTTCAATCATGCCAGATTCTCAGAGACTGCCTGCAGTTTTCTTGGCAAGGTTTTTCAGAAGTGGTTTGCCATTGACTGTTTCTTAGGGTAGAAAAAAAGTGACTGGTTACCAGTTGGCTTTGTGCCTAAGGCAGGACTAGATCACCCGATTTCTAGCCTGTTGCTTTAACCACTACATAAAACTGCTTCTCATTCATACTTCCATTATTTATGCATTGGAAGCTTAATCTGTAAGGCAGCAACAGATTCATCCACCTGGCCTGTTTCAAGAGAAAGCAGGAAGAAAATGAAGGATTTGGCCTTAGGGATGTGGCAGACATAATAATACAAATCCATATGAAATCTGGTTTTCATAAATACTCAACAGGAGATGCTAACAAAGTGGTAAACTGCCAGGACACTATGTTTTCATACAAAGAAACTGCTCTGAATGTGGACTAGTTTGGACATTCACAAATATGGAAAATAAGAAAGTCAGACTAAAGTTAAAGACATAGCCCAGTCATATTCTTGAGTTATGCTTTCCCATACTTTATATGTGAACTTGGTCATTCAGTTAAGCTGCAGTTCTCAAATAAAACCTGATGAATTGTTTGCATTGGAGTTTCTGCAGAATAAATTGTATGAGGAATTTGGAACTGACATCTCTGGAGCCAAAGCCTCATCTGAAAATGAATGCAACAACACACATACACACACACACAAAAACACACACAGGGAGAGAAGGAGAGGGAGAGAGAGGTGGGGAGAGAGGAGCTAAGATGCTTTGGAAAATGTATTGTTTTGAGATTTTCTGCCATTGAAGACTTAACAGAGGTTTTGGTGTTGAGGTTCCATCTTCTACAATCTGAAAATAAATTTTCTTTAATCTCCTGGGCAATATTATTTTTCTAACACACTCTGCTTATACGATTTATTACTACCTATAAGCTTCCAATTTGGTCATTATCCATTGTTTAGAAATAAACTAATTCAGTTGACATTTGGGAAAAAAATCAAGTGTTGATGCATATTAATTCATCCTTTAATGCCCAATTAAATGCTTTTGGAAACAACTTAGAAAACTATGCCTACTTACTTGGTTTAGTTCATAAAAGCAAGATGGATCCCAAGAGAAAAACAAAGCAGTGGCTATCCCTATTTCAGACCTAGCCTGTCCTTTGTTCTGGATGTTACCCAAAGCAGTTTTTCTGTGCAATTTAAAGATGCTGCCGTAGATAAAAATTGTACTATAGCAATAAGGGGGCAAGTGGGGGAGGTGAATTGTTAATTACATAGAATTATGGAGGAATTATACATATCTGTTTACTAGGTAATGTATTTCTATAGTTGTGTTCCACTCCTGGCAACTTTGTGCACGTACCTATGTAGAATTTTATGGCAATACTATGGTAGCAGCTTACCATTTGACAAAGTGACTAAATTAATGGGCCAGCAAAATTCTGCGGACATATGTTTGGATTTTAGTGAGGCATTTGACAAAGTAGACCACAGCCTACTTCTTGGCAAGTTAGAAAAATGTGGGATGACAACATCACCAACAGATGGATTTGTAACTGTCTGACAAATCACACTCAATGTGTAGTCCTTAATGGAACTACATCTACATGGAGGGAAGTAAGCAGGGGGAAACACCCAAGGTTCTGTCTTTGGCACAGTATTCTTCAATATCTTCATAAATGATTTAGAAGAAAAAGAATGGGAACTCAGCAAATTTGCAGATGACACTAAGTTGGCAGGAATAGCCCACACCCCAGAAGGTAGGCTCAACTTCCAGACGGCTCTCAACAGACTTGAAAACTGGGCCCTATCTAACAAAATGAAATTAATGGTGGGAAAAGTAAGGTTTTACGCTTAGATAAGACAAATCAAATGTATAGGTATAGAATAGGTGGAACCTGACTCAATAGCAGTAACTATGAGAGGGATCTTGGAGTCCTAGTGGACAATCACTTTAATATGAGCCAGCAGTATGTTGCACCTATCAAAAGAGCCAATAAAATTCTAAGATAGAATCAAGATCATGTGAAATGTTAATTGCTGCTTTATAATGCCTTGATTAGATGACACTTGGAATATGGCATCCGATTTTGGTTACCACAATATAAAAAAGACTCTGGAAAAAGTGTAGAGAAGAGCAACAAAAATGATTAGGCAGCTGGAGGCTAAAACATATGAAGAACAGATGCAGGAATTAGGTATGTGTAGTCTAGTGAAATGAAGGACTAGGGGGCCACATGATAACAGTGTTCCAATATTTGAGGGGCTACCATAAAGAAGAATCAATCTATTGAGCAAGTCAAAACAGAAAGCAATGGATGGAAACTAATCAAGGAGAGAAGCAACCTAGAAATAAAGGGAAATTTTCTGATAACAAGAACAATTAACCAATGGAAAGGTTTGCTTTCATACTTTATGGGAAATCTCTCACTGGAGACTTTTAAGAAGAGATTTGACAACCATTTGTCTGAAATGGTGTAGGGTCTTCTGCTTGTGCAAGGGTCTGGACTAGAAGACCTCCAAGTTTCTTTCCAATTTTGTTATTCTATTCTGTTCTGTTCATTCTGCCAGGATTTATTTTTTTAACTTCGCAGTCTGGCATACAGTTCTGAGATTTTTCTGGTGATCCCCCATCAATGTATGTCTTGCTTAATTTTTTGAGATCAGCTAAGAATAACAAGGTGCTGGACTACCGACTGTCTAACTACTGTACTTCCTTGTTCATAAATTTGCTATTTGTAAGAATACACAGTGATAAGTTTGAAAATAGTTTGATTCACTAGTGTTCCTTTATTGTTTACATAAACTCTCTTCTAGATTGCCCTGATAAAAGATATTGTTATGCTTATACCTTTTGCTAAACTTAGCATGATTTGGTTATTTGGATCAACTTAGCATGTTGATGAATTAAATGGTGTGCCTTGTTATTCATAGTTTATGGCTTGTGAATCAAAAGCTGTGCCTTATTTGGTAAACTATGAAGCAAAACATAGCTTAATAGAAGGTGATCTGCATGACACACTAAATTATCTGCAGTTATTAAGAGGAATTTCCATTTATTTCCCTTCCACCCTATATGCCTTTTTATGGTCTTTTTAAAAAGCAAACCTATCCAACATGGATCAGCTTCAATTTCCAGTTAATACATATTGGAATTTAGTCTCAAATATTTAATAATGCATTGAGACTAAATTCCATTTCCATTGGGTTTATATTTTAACATTAAGGAACAAAATGTTCAGCTGATACTTCTTATTCTGGTCTGGTTTACTCCAGTACATTGGTTGACAGTCTCCAGAATTTGTTGCTAACCAGTTTCATATTCTGGGACTAACCTCAAGGACAGTCCAGGTTGGAGAAGACTGATTCATTTTTTACATGGCAATTAACCCATACATCTTCCTAATGCAGACCTTTGTGCCAGATGTAGTGGCACACATGAGACCTTGGTCATCTAATTAGCATTAAATACAGGTAGAGTGATTCCCTTAAGCAAATGATAACTGGTTAATGTTAAACTGGTTAAAATAATTAATTTGGCTGTTCAAAATCATAACAATTTAATGCATTGTGTGTGTCAATGAAGTTAGAAAAACTCAACATGTAGAAGCTATATTTTCCCAGAGGCAAAGGTGTATAACATTATTATACAATCGATGTTGTAGAGTGTTGATGGGTTTGGCAGATAATGGGTTGGATTCTTTTAAAGTCTGAATCCACCTGCAGGGCCTTAAAATGGGGTGGTGATGATTGTTTGGGGTGTGTACTCTTAAAGAATAATTCATAATGGTCTTATTCTTTTAGTCTTATTCTACTACTTATGAAAAGAAGGACTAGGGGTGACATGATAGCAGTGTTCCAATATCTCAGGGGTTGCGACAAAGAAGAGGGAGTCAAACTATTCTCCAAAGCACCTGAGGGTAGGACAAGAAGCAATTGATAGAAACTAATCAAGGAGAGAAGCAACCTAGAACTAAGGAAAAATTTCCTGACATTTAGAACAATTAATCAGTGGAATAACTTGCCTCCAGAAGTTGCAAATGATCCAACACTGGAAGTTTTAAAGAAGAGATTGGTTAACCATTTATCTGGGGTGGTGTAGAATTTCCTGCCTAAGCAGGGGGTTGTACTAGAAGACCTCCAAGGTCTCTTCCAACTCTGTTATTCTATTCCATTTTCACCCATCTCCTATGAACATTTCTTCCTCTTTCCTAGTTGCCCTCAGAAGCATAGAAGGTGATGCTCTCCTGTAGTCCTAAAATATTAAATATATAATTGAACCATCTCAGTATAAACTGTTTAAAAAGAATTGACTGAAGACACTTAACATACCAGTACTTAAGCTTGATGAAGGTAGTAAGGTTGGGTATCAAAGTGAAAAACCCTTTTATAAAAAGCATCCAAAATTTAAATATTTAAAAACCTTGGATCATCCTGTCCTGAGAGGCACTACTGTCTCCTAAGTAACAAGTTACATTGTTTTCAAAAAGCCTCTTCAGAGGAACTCTGCATCAGTAAAACTTCCAGAGTAATCTTTGGTTTTAAAGTTGTAAAGCCCCTGATGCTTATGATTATGTTTGATAAAGATTCGTATACTGTTGTGTGGCCTTTGGTATAGTAGAAAATCTAAGGAAACTTGTGTTTCCCTGTGCTTTATTCAACGGATGTCAATACTTCAGGGATGACAACTACTCAGAACAATACCTGAAACAAGGATTTCCATCTTATAAGGAAAAAGAAAACTACCCTATTTTTTTTGGGGGGGGGGGGATGTTGCTGTTTTGTTTCCAGGTCCAATTCAAGTATTGGTTATCACCTTTAAAGCCCTTTAGGGCAATCACCCCCAACCTTTTGGGCACCAGAGAACAGTTCTGTGGAGAAAGGTTTTTCCGCAGACCAGGGGAGATGTTGGTTTCATGTGCTGCCTGCATCCCACGGATGGGGCTTTGCTTGTTTGTGCAGCCCAGTTGCTGGTCCATGGACTGTGGGTTGGGGATCCCTGCTTTATAGTATGGATCCATGCTGAGGACCCCTTTTAGTCAAGGAATTCCAGTAATTGGGGTCCAGGAGAAGGGCGTTTTCTTCTGTGGCTCCACCCCCTCTGAAACTTCATGCCCCTTGGGTTGAGATCCACCCTCACCCTCGTGATCTTTCAAAACAGCCTCAAAACCTGTCTCTTCTGATTGGCCTGGGTCCCTGATAGAGGAATTCCATGCTGGAGGTGGTTAGTTGACTAGGAAGAAGATCCCGCCCTCACTCTTTTTTATTCTGCTTTCCAACATCTCTCTCTTAATTTTAGTATTTAATGTTTTAATGTTTTGTACTTTTGCTTTTATGATGTTGTAAGCTGCTCAGAGTTGCTTGACAGTGAGATGAATGGCATGTAAATTTAATAAATTAAAAAATTCTGGACCTTCCAGATTTTAATAGCATCGATAATTATATTCTTCTGGACTGGCTTCAAGGTTGGGAGGGAAAAGCCATGCAATATTGGCGTGTCTATGTATGTGCGTGCCCCCCCGCATGCGTTGCAGAGACCCGATGATCAGTGGGTAGGCAGAAGGTGCGTGCACACGTGCAGCAGAGCTGAACTGGGGTGATGGCTCATGTGACCATAGGTTCACCATCACAGTCATGGTTCCTGCCCAGGGAGTATCTGGCAACTGTGGCTAGGAGGGCCTTTGCACAGATTCATCTAGTGTGCTACTTGTGCATTTCTTGGACTGAGAAGTCTTGCTCACAGTCACTCATGCCTTCGTCACCTCCCATATGGATTAGTGCAATATGCTGTAGATGGAGCTGCCCTTGAAGACCTCTTGGAAGCTACAACTGGTCCAGAATGCAGTGGCATGCACCTTTATAGATGTCCCTAGATTTACCTATCTGAAACTTCTGTTGCATAAGCTGCAGTAGTGGGTTGCTTCCCGTTTGGCCTGGGTTGGGTGAACCGGTAGTGTTGACAGTGAGAGGCTCCGCCTACCTATCCAGACATTTCTGGGAAAGCATGCACATGTGCACAAGCGAACCAGTAGTAAACAAAATTGAAATCCACCACTGATGAGCTGCACTGGCTTCCAGTTTCCTTTTATATACAATTCAAAGTGCTTATTATTACCTTTAAAGTCCTATATGGCACAGAACCATATAGTTATTTGGGGAACAGACTTTTTAGAAGAACTTCTATCCATTCTGCCAGATTATGGGCATGCTCTTAGTCCTGTCCCTTTTCACCTAGGAGCTAGTAAATGTGCCTTTTCCTTGGGAGGCTCACCCTATGGCACACCTCGCCCCTTGAAATGCAGTAGCCCTCCAAAAAAACCCTGAAGATTTGGCTTTTCCCCAAGTGTTGGGATAAGCATAAGTTTAACTTGGTGCCAGGCTTTTTTTTTAATGTTTATGGTTTCCACAGTTTTCATATTGTTTTATTGTTTTATTACTGATATTGTTTTAATTTTTGATTGGGAGCTGCCCACAGTTTGGTATAAGGCAGGCAACTATATAAATGTTGTAAAGAAATACCCCCCCCCCCCCACTGCCCAAACATATTTTGCTTAACCCAGGAGGCATCATAAAACCTTGGCCTCCCTCGGTATGTAGTCTTTGCTGCCAATCACCAGAGGTTTGCTCACTCTGATCATGGAAAAACTGTCAGCAAAGTAACTTACAACCAAACATGGATCTTTCTAAAGATTGAGGTAATGTAAATAAACTTATAGCAGAAATTTAAATTGCAGTAAGGGATTTAATATTGCATATTTCCAAAGCTCAGGGTGTGTTTTGATTAAAATAGATCACAGAACACAACACAGTTGTGATGTCAAGAAATGTTATCAAATGCCCTGTTGGCTCTCCAAACATTTGTACTCACCTGGTCCACGGTGTTTTAGGCATGTATACTTCACAGGATCTTAATGTTAAACCATGCAAGTAGACTTAATGAAATAATTTCATTTCATTTCATGATTATTCATAGGAATGTAAATTTCAGTAGAATTATGCCCTGAGTCCTTTCAAAAGGAAAAAAAAGAACTAAACATCGTGTTATTTTTATACACTTCAAAGAGATGCCAGACATGTAAGCTTGCCTTCTGATTTATGTATACAAAGCCAGCTATCTCTGACTAATCACACCCTATACCAGGTTTTCCTTATTGTACATAATTTGCCTAACAAGGAGCAAGGCATGTCTCAACAAAATGTACTTCGATTCAAGTTTTTTATTTTATTTAGCAGAGTGTATGAATATTGCATGTAGAAAGGATACTCTGAATTCTGGATCTCGAATCCATTTTGTGAAACAGAACAGTGATTATAGGTAATACTCGGCTTACAGCCACAACTGAGCCCAAAATGTATATTGCTGAGCAAGATATTTAATTGAGTTTTGCCCCATTTTGCAACCTTTATTTCCACAGTTAAGTGAATCACTACAGTTGCTAAGTTAGTAACATGTTTGTTAAGTGAATCTATTTTCACCATGGATTTTCCTTGTCAGAAAGTCACAAAAAAGGATCACATGACACCAGGACACTGCACTCATCATAAATACAGGTCAGTTGCCAAGCATTTTAATTTTGATTATGTGACCAAGGGGATGCTGAAATAGTTGTAAGCGTGAAAAACCATCATAAGTTACTTTATAAGTCACTAAATGAACTGTTGTAAGTCGAGGACTACCTGCACTGACTGTAGTTTGACAATTCTCTGAATAATTGTTGGGTGCATATTTATTTATTCATTTTATATGTCGTCAATCTCACTGTCAAGAGATACAAAAAAAGAAATATGAGTTGAATTGATCCCTTTTCTGTCTCTTCCTTTGGCCATAAATCTACTGATCTACTGTGAGTATATTTTGCAATTCAGCTTATGTGATTTGTATAAATTATCCAATTTGAATGCCAAGCCAGAATTGTGATTTCAAAACTGGGTTTGGTTGGTGTATATTTTCTAGTTCAAATATAACATTGAAGTTCATCATAAATGATGAGTCATCTGTGGATGTAACTACATGCTAGCTTGAATCATTCATTATTTGGATAATTATTTAAATTGGGATGGAGAATTTTTGCAACTAGCAATTTGGTTAAGGAACAAAACAAAACAGAATCTTAGAATTGCGGATATAATAATACAGCAGAAGAGCATAAGTTCAAAATGTTCAGACTGCTTTTTAAGGGATTTTGCAAGGACACGCTAAACTTTTGAAAAAGAGGTTTAAAAGATTTGGATTTTGTTACAACTATAATGCAGTTATGTATACTAAGTAGTGTGGCAAGAGGGATGACTCAATAGACTAAATGTCCCATTCTAACTCTGTTGCCCGCCTAATTACAAATATAAAATCTGCTCTTTTGATTATAGGGAATTTTCAGTGGTGGGGCATGTAAAGCCTTGACTAGGTCACCTTGATGCTGTGAATCCATTAAATGCTTGTAATTAAAGGGAAAGAGATGGAAGGAAGAAAAGCCAAATCATCAGGGTTTATTTTCAGATGGATTGATATCCATCTGCCAACATTAAAGTCATTGAGGAAAAGGATCATCTTAACCTAACATGTTGTAGAGATGCAATGACTTTTACTTTTTACCAAGTCTCTTGTTGTAAATCAATATTAATGACACATTTGGGTGCCTGGAATACTGATCATAAGGACTTAGAAAAGGGGTAAAATTGGAAAAGAGTCTAAGATAGGCTCTGTAGAGAAGGTGCAACAAATGTCAATATCAGATTGGTATCTCATATTTATTGTATGCTGTAAATACCTCTAATTTTTCTTCCCCTCCTTGTGAATTTTCTGTGGAAAGGAAAGAAATGGAAAAAATGGTAGAAGGGCATATGAAAGACAATGTTGCTGGACTCTCTCTGAAAATAAAATTTCAATTGCATACTACAAATTTAAACTCTTATGTTTAAGCAGAATCTCAGCATTCATAGTTCCAACCAAAATGCATATTGGCTAAGGACGTCTCAATTCTCTGCCCCACCTCTTCCAGTAACCTGTTATTTCCTCTCTGGAAATAAGAGTAGAACAAGAACTTCTGTACTTCTCTCTCCCCCCCCCCCCATTTCCAGTAACCTGTTATTTCCTCTCTAGAAATAAGTAGAATAAGAACTTCTCTACTTCTTACACCTGCTTTCATTATCTTCCAGACAAAGCTATGTGCTATCTTATGATCAGATTAGTTAAGTGCAGTACAAATTGCCTTAGCAAACTTCCCCCCCTCTCTTGCCATTCAGCCAAAAATGCTATGCTACAGTATCTTAAGCAGT